>NC_030426.2:7296198-7531198 GCF_001660625.3 Ictalurus punctatus | reverse complement strand
TCATGTGACTTGTTAGTGTTACAAGGTCTCAAGTGTGAATGGGGAGCAGGTGTGTTAAATTTGGTGTCATTGCTCTCACACTCCCTCATACTGGTCACTGGAAGTTCACCATGGCACCTCGTGGCAAAGAACTCTCTGAGGGTCTGAAAAAAAGAATTGTTGCTCTACATAAAGATGGCCTAGGCTATAAGAAGATTGCCAAGACCCTGACACTGAGCTGCAGCACGGTGGCCAAGACCATACAGCGGTTGAACAGGACAGGTTCCACTCAGAACAGGCCTCGCCATGGTCGAACAAAGAAGTTGAGTGCACGTAATCAGCGTCATATCCAGAGGTTGTCTTTGGGAAATAGACGTATGAGTGCTGCCAGCATTGCTGCAGAGGTTGAAGGGGTGGGGGGTCAGCCTGTCAGTGCTCAGACCATACGCTGCACACTGCATCAAACTGGTCTGCATGACTGTCGTCCCAGAAGGAAGCCTCTTCTAGAGATGATGCACAAGAAAGAAAGCCCGCAAACAGTTTGCTGAAGACAAGCAGACTAAGGACATGGATTACTGGAACCATGTCCTGTCGTCTGATGAGACCAAGATAAACTTATTTGGTTCAGATGTTGTCAAGCGTGTGTGGCGGAAACCAGGTGAGGAGTACAAACACAAGTGTGTCTTGCCTACAGTCAAGCATGCTGGTGGGAGTGTCATGGTCTGGGGCTGCATGAGTGCTGGCAGCACTGGGGAGCTACAGTTCATTGAGGGAACCATGAATGCCAACATGTACTGTGACATACTGAAGCAGAGCATGATCCCCTCCCTTCAGAGACTGGGCTGCAGGAAAGTATTCCGGCATGATAACGACCCCAAACACACCTCCAAGACGACCACTGCCTTGCTAAAGAAACTGAGGGTGTAGGTGATGGACTGGCCAAGCATGTCTCCAGACCTAAACTCTATTGAGCATCTGTGGGGCATCCTCAAACGGAAGGTGGAGGAGCACAAGGTCTGTAACATCCACCAGCTCTGTGATGTGGTCATGGAGGAGTGGAAGAGGACTCCAGTGGCAACCTGTGAAGCTCTGGTGAACTCCATGCCCAAGAGGGTTAAGGCAGTGCTGGAAAATAATGGTGGCCACACAAATATTGACACTTTAGGCCCAATTTGGACATTTTCACTTAGGGGTGTACTCACTTTTGTTGCCAGTGGTTTAGACATTAATGGCTGTGTGTTGAGTTATTTTTAGGGGACAGCGAATTTACACTGTTACACAAGCTGTACACTCACTACTTTACATTGTAGCACAGTGTCATTTCTTCAGTGTTGTCACATGAAAAGATATCATCAAATATTTACAAACATGTGAGGGGTGTACTCACTTTTGTGAGATACTGTAGATAGATAGATAGATAGATAGATAGATAGATTGATAGATTGATAGAGGACCCCCGTGTCCATATGGGATAGGTTCCAAGCCCCCAGCGGATGTCTGAAACCGCGGATGGTAGTGAACACTATATATACTGTACATTTTTCACACTTTCACAGACAGAAGATTTGTTCTTACCAAACATCCTAGCAACCTCAGCATACCTTTCCCCCCCTTTCCCTATTAAATCGAGATATTTCATCTTTTCCCTTAAATGAAGTACTTTACAACTTCTCTTTGGCACATCCGATTTGCCAGCATCACTATTCCTGAGCTTTGGGGCCATTATTAAGCAAAATAAGGGACACTTGAACACGAACACTGCGATACGTTGAGAGCTGATCTGATTACCGACACGACTGCTATTGGCCGTGTAGATTATACAGTGTGGATACACTGGCAAAGGGCTGATTAACCACACAAGATTCCATCACGTTACTCAGAATGGGGCAATTTAATTTATGAATGTTTACTCTATTTTTGAACATTTCTATTTAATTTTTTTTGGACCGCGGTCGCCCACGGTTAAGTGAAACCATGGTAACTGAAACAGCAGATACGAGGGTTTTACTGTGTATATATATATATATATATATATATATATATATATATATATATATATATATAATATGTAATAATATGTGTGTGTATGCACATCCTTACTCTGTTCCTCCTGTTCCCCAAGATCACGGGGGAGAAAAGACCCTCCTCAGACATGATGAAGGCCAAGCCCAAGCCTCAGAAGAAGAAGAAGAAGAAGGATCCCAACGAGCCTCAGAAGCCCGTCTCAGCCTACGCCCTCTTCTTCCGGGATACTCAGGCGGCCATTAAGGGACAGAACCCCAACGCTACGTTCGGAGACGTCTCCAAGATCGTGGCTTCCATGTGGGACAGTTTGGGAGAGGAGCAGAAACAGGTGAGAAGTTTCCCTGTCATTTCTGTAAGAGGATTCTGTCTGTTTTATTTGGCCACCCTAATGCCAGGTCTTATATTGGAACATAAAGGGTCTTGGATGTCTATAGGACGTTCTCCCCCAGCTGGAACACACATTTCCAGCTAACGAACAGCTGTGGTGTGGACTTAATGAGGCGTGCCAGAGCAGAACTGTTCTTACTATGCAGATGCATTTCTGGGGTTTTTTTTTATTATTTATTTTTTTTAAGTGTTTGAGCACAAGATGATGATCGTAATAGAGCTAAAGGGCATTCGTATGTCTATATAAATAGTACACAATTGCGCTGGAAGTTTTTTTTAATCAGATAGTTTACCATGAATCCACTTTAGTGTGTGTGTGTGTGTGTGTGTGTGTATACATGTTTTATATGTCCCAACAAGGATAGGAATCTCTGACAGCTTTGCGCATGTGGGGACATTTGGCTGGTCCTCACAAGGAAAACTGAATTTTTAAAAAACGAAATCTGTAGCTTTTATTTAAAAATCTAAAAAAAAATAAAATAAAAAAATAAAAAAGCCCAAAGGTTTCCTACTGGTTACTGAGCACTGAGCTTAAGGTTAGTGCTAAGGTTAGTGTAGCATAGCATTAATTAAGTAAGAGTACATTAATTAGCTGCATTAATAATGATGTCAGTAGAAGGTCCTCACTAAGACAAACTTAGTGTGTGTGTGTGTGTGTGTGTGTGTGTGTGTGTGTGTGTGTGTTCGTCAGTAATGAGCTGCACATGAACCAGAGTGATGATGTGTGTGTGAGACAGAGAGAGAAGGGCCACAGTATTTTTAGAATATCCTCCATAACAAAGGCCTGCTATTGCATGTCAAATAAAAGCACCTGTCTCCATGACGGAGTACAGAGCACTCACCCTTCTGCCATGTGATATTTCTCTCTCTCTCTCTCTCTCTCTCTCTCTCTCTCACACACACTCTCTCTCTCTTCTTCTTCTTCTCTGAGAGCTGCTGTGTCCTTTTATGTGCAGTTAATTTTTGCCTCCTTCCCTTCTCCCCTCTTCACCATGAATCTTCATTTTGCCGCTGACACCCTTGAATGTGAATTCCTCATTTCCTGGGCCCTTTTATTTATATCTGTTGCCTGGTGATTTGATCATGCTGAGAATACAAGATTAGCCATCGCCCAGCGCCCTTCTTTTTCTCCCTCAAGGACATCTGCTCTCCGAAATGTTATTGTTTGTGCTTCTTAACCCTTTGTCTCCCATGACATTCACACACACACACACACACACACACATATATATGTATGTGCATGATTGTGTCCCTTTTCTCCTTGTCATCACACTGCATCATTTTTGAGAATGGTGCTGGGGAAATGGTTTGTCCTTGGACTGCGGAGCCCAATGTTTTGCTGTTTTTTTTTTTATTTTTTTCCCTCCTGAAAATCATTACAATATATCCTTTCCATCAGAATGGAGCGGATTTGATTTTTCCACCAAACCCCCTCCACCCTTTTGTCCGTGACTTTTCGAACACATCTGTTTGATATCAGTGGAGCTGCTGAGGTCATCAGTGCGCTGATCTCCAGGATGATTAAACTGAGGCCAGGTCATCTTTCGATGACATCATCACCTGCTGTCAATCGTCTACAGTGCCCTATGAAACAAATAACGTTTAAAAAAAAAAAAAGTTTATAATAATAATAATAATAATAATTCTTCCCATCGTTCTTCAATGTAATCTTTTCTTCACAAAATTGGTTTTTGTGATTATATATTTTTCTTGTTATAACACGAAACACACAAATATATGTAAAAAAGAGAGCGAGAACGCATAATACAGATGTCACAACCGACCGAAGTGAATCTTTATCGTTTTTATCAATATAAAATTGTGTCCGTGTAGAGAAACTAATTAATATTAATGATTTTTTTCTATCCTAAATCTTCATATCTGAAATATTTCAGTCGCTGCATTGCTTTTATTTTCAGAAGACTTCAGATATGTTTCCCACACCATCCTGGAAGATGACTTACATTTTATCCTCGCAGTATATATTTGATGACCAGCATCTGTTTCTGAAATTATCTTCAGATGGATATCGTCAGGGAAACGCCGTTTAGTTCATGCAGTCGGTGCGTTTCTATCCCCAGCATCCTCACGAAGCCATGGACTAGCGAAGAGCTCGGCGATTCTTATCTGCCTGCAGGACGGCCCATTAACAGATGATTGATAGACGTCATCTCCGATGCAGGACTGTCATTTTGTTGAGTGTTTAGCCCTGACCCGTCTCTTATATCACTGAGGAATCAGTGACACGGAAACACGACGACCAGGAAGCTATAACGCAGGCCCATGCCGTCTGTGTTTATACCGCGTGTCGAAGGAATAACATGTAAATCAGAGTTGCAGCGTCTTTACAGCATAAATATGAAGCATGTAGCGTCAGTTGGAAAACGTGCAAACGTAGCGCGCCATGTCAAGCGATTCAAATAGAGCCCGCCTTTTCAGCACCTTCTTTTGTTTTGGTTTTGGTGCTTGACGTCGGTGTTGTCCTTGAGCCTTATCCACGCATGTTTTACATGTTTGGTTTCTTTTTCCATGTTTTGAATCTACTTTGCTGCCTTACAGAGGTTTAACAGCCCTGCCATTTTCGATTAATTCCCATGGGATTTAGTGCTTCTTGCGCTTCACAGCCTGCCTCATTAACGCGCCGCGTGTCTGTGAAGGTGCACCACGGCGGCGGCCAACGGCGCGAAATAGTCCGTCATCAGTTTACCGTCGGCTCCGGGTTTCTCCCAGCACGGCTGCGGTTATGAGATTAGGAAATATTACGGCGACGGCGCAGGATGCGATTTAGACGAGACGCTTCAGCGTAGCCTCGACGAGAGATTCCCGTATTTCCTCGACGGCATCCCCTGAAACAGAGCTCTCCAGCACTACACTACCCCTGAGTAGTGTGAGCACAAATCAGGCCCTCCGTCTCACGCCTTAATTCTCTCGCTCTGTCCCCCCCCCACACACACACACACACACCCCCGAGGGTATACGCCCCTTTCTTCATGTCAGGAGGTTCCGCAAGTTATTGTCTTCCATAATTAACCGGTTATCAAACAAGAACATTTCATTAAGATACAATTACCAGCTAATTCTGCTGGGGGGCCACCTGCCATGTCGGGATTAAGAAGGCAACATGGTGCTCGTTCACACAGGCAGCAGGTCCCCATTTGTTAGTTCTAATTCCTCGAGACCCCTCTCTTTCTCTCTCTCTCTCTCTCTCTCTCTCTCTCTCTCTGTGACGGCTTCAATTGCTAATGAATCCGCTCACTTTGGAATAATTAGAAATCCTTAGGCGTGTTAATTTATTTAAGAGTCACTGTCGTTAGAGCCACTCATTAGCTCGGGTTAAATTAATTTGAAACCCGAGCTGCCGGGAGCTCCTCGAGAGTTCATTATTACAAAAGCCATACAACCTCGTTCAATATTTAACTGTCAGCAACGCAGGGACTCAAACTCGGAGCCTGCGTTATCACCGCTTAAGACTAATCATCTCGTTAGCGCGGAGGTTCCCGGGACGTCTGTTTGCCGTTTTTGCGTCAGCTTTAGGAAGCTAGTACGGCGCGGATCAACCAAGCCAGCGATCGGACGGCCTTTACCTTAACCTCGGCAGTCGCCGTCCGCTACTTTCAGCTTGCGTGATCGTGCGTAATCAGATCGGACAGATTCTTCTCTGTGTGTGTGTGTGAGTGTGAGGAAGTTATTCTCGTGAACACCGGCCACTACATATAGTGAGGTCAAAGTTGAACGCCGGCGTCTGTTCGGTTGTGTTTTTACACGTGCGTTTGTGTGCGTTTCTCAGTAGCAGCGTGCATGGCATTAAAGCTTAACGGTAATTCTATCTACAGCGTAGCAGTCCGAGCCAGGCCCGGCCATATGTAAATGTTTAAATCATGTTGCTCTCCTTTCTTTACTCACGCGCTGTAACAAGCTCCCCGGAGAGCAACGGCACCACTGTTTCTCCTCATCAGTTTAAACGCCGTTGCCACGCTCATCACTTTAATGTTGTTTTTCTCATCAATTAAACCACGCTGCTGCTGCTGCTGCTGCTGCTGCTGCTGCTGCCCTCGATACAATGTGACATCAGTCTTTCCACAACTTTTACCATATTTACACTCATCAGCTAGAGTCCCGCTGTTGTTCTCCTCGATTTCACTGCGTTTATTTATTTATTTATTTATTTATTTAATACCATTTTTTTGCGGACGGGGAAAATGATTGACATGCCATTACATTAGCCTACATTCCAATCTCGCCATTTCTCAGACTTCATTCCTTTGCTATAGATTGCCTTCCCTGTTAAACCGTGCCGTCTTTTCTTCTCTTTTTCTCACTCTCTCTCTCTCTCTCTCTCTCTCTCTGTCTCTTTGTGCTGTTCCTTTGATGTGACACCCACTCTGATAGAACGATGTGCCTTCTTAATGGACTCTCCAGCAGAAATGCTGAAACCGATTTCCTTTTGCATTGTCTTGGGCCGGGTTTTCGGGGACGACACAGTTGATGAAATTACACTCCTGTGACGGAGTTTCGTACAATAATCCCAGACGAAGGGAGAGAAAATAGTTCATCTGGCTTCATTTTTTTTTTTTTTTTTTCACGAGTGGGGTAAAAATAAAAAAAATTCGGAATATGTCTGACACAGAGCATCTAATGTGGTTGACATGACACTGACCATGGCCTTGGCTCAGGTCAAATGGCCGAAGACTTGCACTGTGTGTGTGTCTAACCACTGTTGTGTTATCTCTCTCTCTCCGTCTCTCTCTCTCTCAGGGGTATAAGAGAAAAACAGAAGCGGCTAAGAAGGAGTACCTGAAGGCCCTGGCAGCGTACCGAGCCAGCCTGGTTTCCAAGGTAACAGCAGGAGGAGGGGGTCATGTCTTTGATATGTACGGGTCAGTGGTGATGGGGGATGAGCTATATTATACATTAGATGGAGAAATTCAAGAGAATCCCCTGGGAGGGGCTGTCAAGGGAGTGTGTGTGTGTGTGTGTGTGTGTGTGTGTGTGTGTGTGTGGATGCACCACCATGCAAAATTAGACCCCAAACAGTCCTCTTAGAGAGAGTGAGTGGAGTGTGTGCGCGTGCGTGCGTGCGCATTAGCTTACATTTTCCTTTCTCTATAAGAATAGTATACATTATACATTAAGGTTGTGGGAGAAGGGGTTGTGTTTTTCCCCCCAGCTCATCCATTAGATCTCATGAACTGATATATTACTCAATTTCATAATGGCAGAAATATGCATAATCCATAGATCGATAGCCGATTTCTCATTTCTGAAAGCATTTCGTCTCAGGGTGGTCTGAACAGGATCTGTGTAATGGATCGTTTTATTGCGTATTTTCATCTACATAATAAAACACACCATTTTCATACCGCTAATTTCACAGCCATTGTTTTCCTTTTCAAAAACGCAAATTGCATTTTCATGCTAAACACCTTCGCCCGCTCTCCCTCTGCGCATCTCTCTCCCTCTCTCTCTCTCTCTCTCTCTCTCCCTCTCTCTCTCTCTCTCTCTCTCTCTCTCTCTCTCTCTCCTTCTGCGCATCTCTCTCTCTCTCTCTCTCTCTCTCTCTCTCTCTCTCTCTCCTTCTGCGCATCTCTCTCTCTCTCTCTCTGTCTCTCTCTCCCTCTCTCTCTCTCTCTCTCTCTCTCTCTCTCTCTGTCTCTCTCCCTCTGTCTCTCTCTCTCCCTCTGTGCATCTCTCTCTCTCTGTCTCTCTCTCTCTCTCTCTCTCTCTCTCTCCCTCTGTGCATCTCTCTCTCTCTGTCTCTCTCTCTCTCTCTCTCTCTCCCTCTGTGCATCTCTCTGTCTCTCTCTCTCCCTCTCTCTCTCTCTCTCTGTCTCTCTCTCTCTCTCTCTGTCTCTCTCTCTCTCCCTCTGTGCATCTCTCTGTCTCTCTCTCTCCCTCTGTGCAACACTCTCTCTCTGTCTGTCTCTCTGTGTCTCTCTCTCTGTCTCTCTCTCTCTCTGTCTCTCTCTCTCCCTCTGTGCATCACTCTCTCTCTGTCTGTCTGTCTCTCTCTCTCTCTCTCTCTCTCTCATTTTCTATACTTCTGTCTCTCTCTCTCTCTCTTTCTCTCTCTCTCTCCCTCTCTCTCTCTCTCTCTCTCTCTCTCTCTCTCTCTCTCTCTCTCTCTCTCTCTCTCTGAGCTCTTTGGCCCAAAACAAGAGGCTTGATTAAGCTATGAATGGTGTATTCATCAAGCCCTCCTCCCTCAGCAGCTCCTATTAAACGCCTTTCTCGTCCTTCGTCTCGCATAATTAAATATTTCGTCAAAATCTGTTTCTCGCAGACACTTTGATTGATGCATCAGTGAACTAGCAGGCACTGAAAAGAAAGAAAATTGGGGGAGGGGGGTATGTGGGGGGGGGGGGGGGGGGTTGAGGAAAAAAAAAAAATGAAATCACCACCAAACTTCACAGCACATTCAAGGTCTTCAAGGCTCGAAACATATATTTATGTCGAGAAAATCACTGTTGTTCGTAAAGGATGTTATTTTTCATATATCTCTTCAGAGAGGTTGTAGAGAGCGTACTTGAACTAAACTGAAAGAGAGACGTGATTGTGCGCGCGGCTGAAGAAGCTAGCTTTTATGCGGCTCTCGGAATGGGTATGCACCTGGCGGCATTTTGTACGTTAATACGTTATTGTGAGGGTTTTGTCTCGATAAATGTATGTTGGGTGATTATGAGAGCCAAGTGAAAGCAGCCATTTTTAAAGGAGGCCCTCCTCCCTCTTCAGGCATAATACAAATGTCAAACGAGATATTAGCATTTCTTCCAGACACATCGGCTAACTGCGGAAAAACTCCGATCGCAGCGTGGTCTTTCAGCTCGCTTGTAAACACGTGAAAAGAAAACAGCGGCGAATTCGCACAGATAGTTTCCCGAAAATCGTGTTTGCAAAATCTGTTTTCGTGACACGTGAGCTGCTTAAGCGAATAAAATGAAATCCTCTGTCCGTATATCCATCCATCAGAGGGTTTGTGTACGTAAACCCGGGGGTTTTAAAGCGATGTGGTGTAGCAATATTAAAAAATGACTTCCTGGAGCACTTCCAAGTCCCATTGTTTAATTTTAAGATGGATTTGTTTGGAAATTTCTAGAAGCAGGTGACTTCTGTCAAACACACACACACACACACACACACACACACGCACGCTCAGACACACTCAGCCGCGCTCACATAGTTTCCCTATTTTTGTTTCTCCGTGGGGGTTTGGGTTTTTTTGTTGTTTTTTTGTAAATGCATCACTCCGTTCCTCCACCTTGTACTTTCATATCGATCATGTCTTTCGCGCAGTTCCGTATATCTGAGAGCTGCGCTCGTAGATCATGCCAGTTACTGTGACAGCTAATGAAACTACCAGCTTTTCATCATACAGTCTAAACGCTGCCAATAAGCAAACAATAAATGGCAGTTATTCGGACACACGGATCTGCTGTGCCTGTATCGCTGTCTGTATAGCCTAGTTCTTATAGTTCTCATCAACAAACGCTTTTTTTTTTAACGTAAGACATCGTGTCCGTCCGTGTTATTGCATTATTCTTGCTAGCATACTTGCACGCGTTCTTACATCGCGCACTGTTTGCGTTGTCTTGACTTTAAACGTGTTCCGACATCAACGCGTCGTGTAATTAAAGTACCTCTGTTTTTTGATTTCTCTTTTAATCTGATTTTGTTGTTCTGTCTCGTTCTGTCAGACCTACAATGACCCAGTGGAGAGTAAAAGTGCGCAGTCCAGCCAGCCCTCACCCCACATGATGCCCCCTAACCCCCCGCTGTACAGTGTGCCCCCTCAGCCTTCCTCTCCTTATTTGGGCCCGAGTCCCTTCCCTCTAACCGACCTACAGAGTTACGCAGTGGCCGGAGCACCCCGGCATGCGCTGCCTCGCTCGGCCATGCTGCCCGCACTCAGTGCCTCCCCTCCAGCCTCGTTCCAAATCAGCCCCCCTCTACACCAGCAGCTCTCCCTGCACCAGGGCTCGCTCCTCAACCAGCCAATCCGCATGCAGCAGGTCCAGTCGCAGCCAATCATCTCTCACCAGATGGGCCTTCAGGCCTCACTCCACTCCCCGGCCCCAGGCCAGCAGGTTAGTTTCGCACGCAATATTAAGTTTTCAAAGCAAAACCTCATACTATCTAGAGTGCAGAGCGAGCCAGGTCTCCAGCGGTGTGTGATTACAGTATGTTGTAATGAGGTGTGATGTTTTTGACTCGGGGCAGAGGCGTGCTCGGTTGCTGTGTTGTTTTGTGAGAGGAAGGTGTGCGCCGAGGTGTCATCTGAATCAGCAGAGACCTGCAACGTGTGAATCCGAGTGAAACTGCCTGATTTTAGAAACTGTCTCCGTCTGCTTAGCACGTTTCTGCAAAGCCGCTAAAGGGGAGGGAAAAAAAACATTTAAGGCCCAAGGAGGAGGTTACAGTTAGAAGATTGAATGTCAAACTGTAGCTGCGTTTCTCCCCTCCTGTGTTTCTAAATTGCTCATCATCTTTTGGAGAATTTGATAAAAAAAAAATAATAATTTTGAAGTCCTTTCAGTGTAATAGTTAATGAAGATGCCTCTCGCTGTCTCTCTTCTCAGGGATTCTCTCACTTACAGTCAGAATATCAGAAGACTGTGGGAGGCTCTCAGTCTCCTGGAGCTCCAAACCCAGTGGGACAGAACCCTGACTGGGACAGTGAGTACTGCAATCGGGAGTGTGGAGGAAACCACTGCAGGTGCGTGTGTGTGTGTGTGTGTGTGTGTGATTTTTCCCTTCCAGTGACTCTTAAAAAAAAGGCACTCCCATATCAGATACTGAACCCAGTTCTTTGACCCCCCCCCCTCGTCATCAAGCCTTTAGACAGCAGTGATTTGCTTAATATCTGTAGGGCGATAATTCATATTGTAATTTTCTGCCCATTTAGGATATTTAAGCAGCGCTGAATTTTCAAAATTTGTTAGTTTTTTACCATTTCCAATTACATGGGCTGTTGTTTTCTTTCTGTGTCGGTTAAATTAGACCAATTTTGTCATTGACATGTTTAACAGTTTGAGTGTAATGGACGCTTTAGGTTCAACCACGCCGATAGGGATGCTTTATTAATATAATGGACACTAGGTTATTGTGTAAATAAATAAGAATTTCACATTCAAACAGTCAAAATGATGGCTGGGACCGGTATGGAATTCTGGGTTAGGAATCAGAAACCTTGACCGTTCAGTGAATGACCGAGCATTAAATCTAGACTATAAGGCTAAAAAAAAATCTGTGGACATTTAACCATTATATATATATCTTCACATCGGATCTTCCCCCAGACTGTGGCCACTAAGTCGGAAGCACACAGGTGTGTAGATTGTCAGTCCCTCCAGGATTTGCGATCCTGCGAGCGCCGGAACGAACGCAAACTCAAGCAAACCCCGCAACATTATATCAGGAGTTTGCAGTTTTTCTAAATCACCGCAGATTTTTCCACAGATTCGGGTCAAGACGCGTCACGTGATGTCACCGCCGTCTTCGATTCGAGTACAGCTAAAAGGTCTTATTTACCAACAATCATCGCTGCGGGAGAAAACCGCTGCAATTTCACCGATCCGAGTAGTTTTCCGCAAAAAAAAAAAAAAAAAAAGCGCAAAAGCCGCAGCAAAATCCGAGCATTTTCGGCCACAACAATCACCAAAAAAATTCAAATAAAAATCCGCGAAATTCTGTACGGACTGACTTGCATGCTGTAGCGTTACCATTTCCCTTCACTAGAACTAAAGGGGCCCAAGCAGGAAGTCGTGGTTTGCCAAAGTTAGAGTGGAAGAGTCCTGACCTCAACCCCCCTGAACGCCTTCACTCGAAATAACGAGTTACTAATTCCAAATAACATTGAGTCAAAAATAATCGAAATAACAACATACCGTAGCACTTCTCAAACCCTTTTATTAAAACTTCAGGTTCAGGGTGTTCATGTGTGCTTGAGACGGACCTGAAGCAACCATTCTACACTCTACAGTCTACACTGTGCGTATTCAGCTGATCTATTTCAGTATTTACAGTAATGCATCAGATACACCTGTGTGTTAATGCGATAGAGCAGCGCCAGACCTCAAATACCATGGCACAGCAGCCTCGTCTATGGCCTTTTCTCCCCCTGTCCCGTGCTCTGAGAGAGTGTGCTCTCCGGCCCATGCGTGAACTGTGTTTAAACGACTGACCGAGAATCTGAGAGACTGACAAAGTCCAGACTCGTATAAAAAAAAAAGCCTGAAAGCAGAAGAGTCGCGTTTATACGTTCACATCTGGAGTAGTTTGGACAGCATAAAATATGGCTATCAAGATTTTTCGCTGCATGATCCTGTTTAGCTCTGATGATCCTATTTTCTTTGTGTATGAACTATGAATGTTGTCAGACTTAAATTGTTTTTTTTTTTTTTGGTTTTTTTTGCAGTGGCAGCATGATAGGCAGGGACAAGCCACTCTACCTCACTTGAAGTGAATGGAGAAGAAACAAAAAGACGATGTGTGACAAAAAAAAAAAAAGTGATGAAACAACACCAGGGAGTACCCTACACCTCTCCACCCTTTCCCCCGTCACCTTCTGTTTTTACTCAGTGTCATTTTCATTCGTTTTTAGAAGGATGTGTACGCGTGTTCTGAAGACTACTAGTGATCCTCTCATTTTTTTGCCAAGCACTTAAAATGTACAGGCCTCCCACTGGAGACCTTCCAGAGCACTCTTACTTTCTCTGAATTTCAAAAAAATAAATAAATAAATAAATAAAAAAAATAAAAAATAAACAACATAGATATATTAAAGGAAAAATTAAACAAACTACCATAAACCTGGCCCTCGGGGCAAACGAGCTTTAATTAAAATAGAGGAAAGCTTTCCTCTTCTCGATTACTTTCTCATGCCCTCGTTTGTTCTTTTATTTATTTCTTGCTTGCTACAATTTTTTTTTTTTTATTGGGTTTTTTTTTCTTGTTTGTTTTGTTTTGTTTTTTAGCCAATAACAGGTCCTGTACTGTAGAGAAATACTCTTATGATGAAGTCATTAAAGACCAACATCTTACTGTAGGTCCATCTGATACTCTGTGAATTTTGAAAAGATATTAGTAAGGTCAGAAAAGAAGAAGAAGAAGAAGAAGAAGAAAAAAGAAACAGGTGAATAGATAAATACATTTAATAACTTTTTTTTTTTTTTTTTTTTTTTTTTTGTAATTTTAAAGACCTCAATAGGTCTTTAATAATCTGTCACAGTGTGATTGTAAATATCACTTTTTTTGGGATCAAAATTGGAAAAAAAAAAAATAATAAAATGAAGTCCAGATATTTTTTCTTCTTTAATATGACTTATAATTCATTAATTTGTATTTTAAATGGTATCCTATGAGCGTGTGCTGGAATGTGTGCAAATGAGTGTGTGTGTGTGTGTGTGTGTGTGTGTTGAAAAATTGATCAGCCTGTGCAGATATTAGAGGAGTGTTTCACACGAACACAATCTTGCATTAAATCTGTGCTCACTGGGTGGATTGTCGAATAAAGATTGACGGTTCAAAACCATTACGAACTTTATGACCCGCGTCTCCGTTCGGGATCCGCAAAAACTGCGGCTCGGACCGTGTAAATTAGCAGAAAACCCTGACCCAGGCCTTTTGTTTGTAACATTTCTCCAAACAGGCTTGTTTTAAGAACCGGAATTGGTTCAGGATTCGATTGGCTTTGTTTGTTATCTCAGGTTGTACATTTCAGACGGATGAAAAACGGGGCCAGGTTTTACAGGAACTGTACTCTATCTCAAATACCCCCCCCTCTTGACACCCCCCCACCCCAGTATTAAAACAAAGGCATTCATTTAAAGGCAATCAGAGTCGTTCTGTTGGCCTGGTCTGACTGATGAATCCATACCAGTGCAACATTTAGAGGTGAATTTAAACCGTGCTCAATGTGAGATATTTCAGCACACATTTAAAACAACAGTGGGTCTATAGTTTTCTAGTAGCTTTGCTAGGTGTTATATTGTGTTGATCTCATCCTTATGTTTTGTGGGAAAAAAAAAAAAATACATTTGATCATTTAGTCAAGCTTTTTTTTTTTTTTTTTTCTTTCACTGTAGCATAATATTTTAGTTTGGTTAAAAAAAAAAAAAAACTTTTAAGACATTTAATTTGTGTACAAACCTGCCAATTGTAGTTATTTTATTTGTAAAGCCAGTAATTATAATTATTTTAAATTGTTACCAACTTATCCTTTTTTTTTTTTTTTTTTTTTTTTTTGCAAGTTGCCCATCAGTTATTTAATTGTTTAACAGGTTTCCTATCTATTTATGAACAAAATGAGATCATTTTTGCATATAACTACATTATTTCGTTTTTTTTTTTGTTTTTTTTTTGTGCTTTTTTTGGTTTGATGAAGATTGCTTTTGTTTGTTTGTCCGTTCTTCGTTTGTTCGTTCGTTTGTTTTTTTACTTTTTGATACTGGCCTATTCTTTCCTTGCAGCCAGGTAATTTTGTGTCACTATATCTTTTTGGTTTCATTTGTCCGTAATAAAAAAAAAAAATGTTAAAGGTGAAATAAAATGGTCTTTCTTTCTTTATTTATTTATTTCGTATCTCGTTCAAAACATCATAATGCGGTTACGAACACAAACACATTTCACACACACACACACACACACACACACGCTGTTTCAAATATCTTTTCATAAAAGACAATCTCATAAATGGTTGCTCATTTTCACCTCACATAAACCTGAGTTAGTACTAAATAGAAATAATTTTCGAGAGCGAATTAGTTGAACTCTGAATACATGACGCGAATACCGGATTGCACGACCTGCACAGGGAAAACAAACAAAACAAAACAAAAAAAATGAATAACTCGTAAGACGTCACAGCATATACGGTCTGATTAAAACAAATGCATTATAGAGGCTGTACGTCCACAGAGTTTTGATATTCTATAAAGTATCTGATGCTTTTTCTATGCAACGTGGTGTGAAATGAAAGCTACAGTATACTGTAGGTTTGCTGAGCACCCCACTTCCCCAAACGCCATTATATGTTTTATTCATACCACACCAGGCACCTCTGCTAGTATTGAATTGGCAAATAGATCATTATTGAGCAATTGGAAACCTGAAGCACCATTCCGTGCTATGACACACATTATGTGGAAATCGCAGTCATACATTCTTAATGAAACACAAGATAATGGGGGGGCTGGAAGGCAAGAAATGCTCTGTGCGTGCTGTAGCCGTTGTGTTTGTGTCTCCTCTCACATACACTTTCACATACAGAATGTTTCTGTACCGGTTTCTGCTACGTACACTGCACACTGACGCAATAGATTTAATAAGCTTCTTGGTGAATGTTTGTGCTTTCAGCTTTTTCTCTCTCTGTGTGTGTGTGTGTGTGTGTGATTGTTAATGTAATGAAAGACCTTTAGCTTATCTCTACTGTTTACCTGCAGATACACCCATGTTTTACTGCGCTTGTGTAATGTGAACGAGCCTGCTGTCTTTAATAAACAGCAAACTCTGCACCATGATTTCTCTACTAACTATTCGAAACGTTTTTTGTTTTTTTTTAAATAATAATAATAATAATGCTACTACTAATGATAATAACTATTAGAAAGTGTAGAAGTAAAAAGACGTGAGCAGATGCAAGAGATGGACATATGAACAAAAGGATCTAAAGTAGTCAAGGAGGCCGTTTCTTACTCGCTAGAGAGGAACTTTCCACTCGTGCAGCAGCTTGACTTTGTGGTACAACGTGCACTTAACACTCTCTTTGACAGGAGATGGATGTATATATATATTTATTTATTTTTTTTTGCTCTCCCGTCTGGCCTTTTTTTTCGTTCTTTGAAGTGGTCGTGTAACGTATGGGCTACAGTTTCCACGTCAACATTTGAATCTAACAAAGCCACATACAGTGCGTGACTCTACTGCTTTTAGTCTTTAACAGAGCAAGTCCATATGTAAGGCATGGTCTTAATCCTGTGCTTCATTTTCTTATTTCTTCTCTTCAACAATCAGGGAGTGAGAGAGAGCGAGAGAGAGAGAGAACGAGAGAGAGAACGAGTGCGAACAGGCCCAGGAAACGTGGGCGGATTTGACAAGAAAAGAGTTTCAGTTTCTTCCTTTTATAAGATGTTTCCTTTTCCGTTTTTTTTTTTTTCTCTTTCTTTCTTTCTTTCTTAGATTCAGCAAGAAAAAAAAAAAAAAAAAAAGTTTCAAAAGACAGAATTTGCAACCTGCATGATAACTGTGGTAACTGTATAAGGTGCCGGGTGTTTTGGTTCTGAGAATTTTGCAGAAATCATAACGCTGTAGCTATTGTAGCATGGCTTTGTTTATGAAAACGCGTTGAACATAAATCATACGGTAGGGCTGTAAGTCTGAAGAAGTTAAATCTGCAATGTTGTGATGAAGAGAAGATCATTCGGTGATATTTACATGTCAGCGTTTGTTAACGTAATGTTAATGTAATGCGAAACTGTAAAAGCCCTTGCATGCTGACGGTTGATGATAAATATTTCCGAGTAGAAGCTACGTTTCAATAACAAAGCTTCAAGGAAGATGGAGAATCTCGGCGGAGTTCACCTTGTGCACCACCTGTGTTTGTTAAGCACACAGTAACTGGGACACAGTGGGTGTCTAGATTGTGTAGATAAAGCTATAACACACAGCTCTATGGTGGCAGGAAGTTGTGTTTGAACGAACAAAAGCTTCTTAGTTCATTAACTTTTTTTTTCTTCTTCTTTTCTTTCTTTTTTATGGCGCTGCTAGCTCTCGACAGCCCACATCACCCTGATAAACCATATGAGTGGCCATGTTGGAACTGAAATAACAGTCGTGTTCCCGGGCCTCAACTGATTTCTCTTAACTCATAGCAGAAGTATGAGTCAAAACTTTGAAACTACAGAGTTAACTCTGGTTCTCACCGTTTTAGAGGACATCTCCAAAATAGAAGCTACTCAGCTAGGGATAATTATGAAGAAATACAAACATAACACATAATAATAATAATAATAATAATAATACCATAACCCAAGAATATAGTAGGAGTTCAGCATGTGAAGATATGTATACATGTATTGTGTAATATATTTTAAAGCTGCGGCATGCAACATTTCTATTACACATAAAGTAGCATTAATGATGCCAGTTTAAATAAATAAATAAATACATACATACATACATAAAAACACAACAAAGGAAAAGATGAAGCAAATAATATAAAGTGTTGCAGTCCAATATTTACCTGTTTACAGTGTATTTAAAGATGAATTGAAAGGCCAGAGGGGTTCCTGCACATGGAGATTTGTATCTGTGATTATTCATTTCCATATTTGTCCCAGTTGCACTTTCATTCATGCTGTCATAGTGTTTTTATTTATATTGTCTACTGAAAAATGACTGCTTTACTATATATTAGTTATATTAGTTATGTTAGTTAACACACTGATGTCAGGATGGCTGATATGTCACGTAGTACTATATACTGTATTATGGACAAATAACCTGCAACAGCACGCAAAAACCCACATCCACATCCACACACACACACACACACACACCCAATCCCACAATAAGGCACATCTGTGTCCTTCTACGCAATGCTTTTGTCAGGAATCCAATCAGGAATTGAAGATGAAAGCCTGCAATTTGTGTGTGTGCCTTTAATTTACTTAATCAGGTTTGTTCTGAGTCTCCACATGACCCTGTGGCGGTGATGCGCAAATGAAAAATAACACAAATGAGAATGCCTGTGAAAAATTATTAGATTGTCAAATTAATAACAACAACTCAATAAAAGAGCACACAGAGACGAATGATTTTTCTCAAACAGTCTTAAATGAATCAAGTCTTTGATTTGTTATTGGAATGTGTGTGTGTGTGTGTGTGTGTGTGTGTGAGAGAGAGAGAGAGATCTTAAGCAATTAATTCTACAATTATGTATAATCACATATCTCTCTCTAAAAGGCGTGATATTAAAGAAACAGCGACCCATATACACAGCACATAGAAACAAATTAAGCACCGGAGACAACTGTTCTAGAAAAGAAGAAAAAAACATGTTTAGGGCAAATCTCCTTCATCAGCTGTGTAAGCAAAGTGCTCCTGAGGTTGTAGGATGTGAAACCAGTAGATATAGCAGTATTTGGTGAGAGTGGTGTGTTTGATACTGCCATAGTGATAAAACAATGAAGCACATATAACACACACAAAAAAAACCCCTGATTAAATAGGATAAATCCTTTACTTCCCGTACGCTGAGTATATATACACCATGTGTATACTATATCTCAGTGTATATGTTTGTGTATATAATGGGGTGTGTGCAATTCGCTCAATTCAGTCTCTTGCAAAAGACTTCCTGGTTCAGTAAAGGTTAAATGGAAAATAAATAAATAAATAAATAAATAAATAAATAAATAAAGTGCTGCAGCCCTTGAGGACTTTGTGCGAGCAACTCTTAAATCCATCTCTGATGTCTGTGTCACAGAGCCATTAAATGAACAGTTGTGTGTTGATGTTCTGCCGTTCTTGCATTCCTCACATTGCCCTGATGCTGATGTTGAGATCCTGGACCATCCACAGATGCTCTATAGGGTCACTTGAGGGTCAGCAGATGCAGGATGGACATCTGTGCTGCCAGTGTGTTGAAACCTACTCATGACATCCAAAGAAGTATAAGATGCACAAGATACTGTTGTACTAAAACAATACAATTGAATCCGAGTATTACAGTTCCCTCCGAAACTCCTGGAACAGCAAGGCAGATTCATTTGTTTGTTTAAGATTTGAGGTTTTATTTCCTGGTATTAACATCTAGAGGTGTTAAACAACATAAAGCATAGAACCTTTTGTACAAGACCACCCAATTTTTAGGAGAGCAAACATATAGGAACAGATAAGTCTTGATGTAAATAACACTCAATATTTGTTGTATATCCCTTGCGTATAATAACTGCATCAAGCCTGCACTCTCACTGATATGACCAAATTGTTGGTTTCTTCTTTTGTGATGCTGTTCCAGACTTTTACCACAGCCTCTTTCAGTTGTTGTTTGTTTCAGGGGGTTTCTCCCTTCAGTTTCCTCTTCAGGAGGTAAAATGCTGCTCAAAAGATTTAGGTCTGGTGATTGAAACTTCCAGTCTAAAACCTTCCACTTTCCCCCCTGATGAAGTCCTTTGTTGAGTCGGCAGTGTGTTTTTGGATCATTGTCTTGCTGCATGATAAAGCTCCTCCTGATTAATTTGGATGCATTTCTCTGTAAATTGGCAGGCACGGTGTTCCTGTAAACTTCTGAATTCATTCTGCTTTTAACATCATGAGTCACTTCATCAATAAAGATTAGTGATCCTGCTCCAGAAGCAGTCATGTAAGCCCAAGCCATGACACTACCAACACCATGTTTCACAGATGAGCTTGAATGTTGTGGATCATGAGCAGGTCTTTTCTTTCTCCACACTTTGGCATTTCCATCACTTTGGTAGAAGATAATCTTGGCTCCAGAACTTTTGTGTCTTGTCTCTTTTTTTTTTTTTGTGACTTCCAATCTGGCTTTCTGATTCTTACTGCTGATGAGTGGTTTGCTTGTGATATGGCCTCTATATTTCTGCTCTCGACGTCTTCTTCGAATGGTGGATTGTGATACCTTCACTCCTGCCCTGTGAAGGTCGTTGGTGATGTCACTAACTGATGTTTTTTTTTTTTTTTTTTTTTGGGGGGGGGGGGGGGGGGGGTTCTTCACAACTCTCACAATATTCCCGTCATCAACTGTTATTTTCCTTGGCGACTCGTTCGGTGTCTGCTGCTCAGTACACCAGTTGTTTCTTTCTTATTTAGGACATTCCAGATTGTTGTATTGGCTATGCCCAATGCTTGTGCAATGCCTCTGATTGATTTTCCCTCTTTTATCAGCTATAAAATGGCTCGCTTTTCCCCCATAGACAGCTCTCTGATCTTCATGTTTGGTTTATCCTTTTTAACAGTCTTCACAGGCGAAACTGAAGGCTAAATCCAAGAGTAGATGTTCAGAACTATTTATTGTTTAAACAATTAGTCTAACAGGATTGAAGGATTACTGGGTAATAAGAAACACCTGTGAGTCGCATGTTCCAATATTTTTGCTCCCCAATAAATTTAGTAGTCTGATACAAATGTTCTATGTCATTTAGCATCTTTTTTTTTTTTATCTCAAACCCAAATGTCTTCAGTCTAGAGCAAAAACAAATGAATTGACCTTGGTGTTCCAATAGTTTCATATAATTTGCTTATACAGTGTTTGAACATACACTTTTTCTGGCTTATTTAGCATACCTTACAATGAACAGTGGACATTTGTGGACAAACTACAGCTTTAGAGCTAGTTATTATTATTATTATTATTATTATTATTAGTTGTATTATTATTCATATAAAAATATGAAGACGTGTTCTACAGCATTCACTATACAGACAAAAGTTCGTGGACACCTGACCATCACACTCATATGTGCTTTTTGAAAATCCTGTTTCAGATTTATTCCTCCTTTACTGTAATAATAACCTCCACTCTTCTGAGAAGGCTTTCCAATATATTTTAGAATGTAGCTTTGGGGATTTGTCCATTCAGCCACAAGAACATTAGTGAGGTGCAGTGAGGTACAGTGATGTTGGGTGAAAAAGCCATTCAAGTTCTTCCACTCTTGCCCACTTTGGCAATCCATGTCTTTATGGAGCTGGCTTTGTGCACAGGACATTGCCATGCTGGAACATGTTTGGGTCCCTTAGTTCCAGTGAATGGAAATCATAACGCCACAGTATACACTGACATACTATACAATTGTGCGCTTCCAACTTTGTGGGAAGACCGAAATATGGGTGTGATGGTTAGGTGTCCATACATCTTTGGCCATATTGTGTATTTTTAAAACAGTTTTTGTTTAAAAATAAATAAATAAAATAAATAAATAAATAAAAAATAGTCAAACATTTGGAAATTTCACTCTGTCTCTCTCTTTGATAGAACAGTACAGCAAGCTACTTAGAAGAACATAGATTGGTTGTGCGTCAATCTTTTCCACTGTACAGATTAAACTCAGTGCAGTAAGTGCCAAGTCAATACACATTCAGAAGGAATTCGAGGCTGCATCTTAAAACATATAAAGTGCAGTAATTAGTATACCTAAAGAGTAATGACAGATGCTTTACCGATAAATGTACCATATTTCGTATGGTTGTACATTATGGGACATGGCCCAAGTATACGACATGATTATCTCCTCAGTATTACACAACCATTATGAGAATATAAACTTTATTGTGCACATTAATGTTACTGTGACAGTTAATGAGTCACAGATGAAAGAGCTAAACCTCTCAGTTGGTATCTTGTTTATAATCTCACTGTAGAGTATTTCTACGTTGGCGCACATTTAGCTCCATGCAAATTCTTGCAACTCTAAGATGCAAGCTAGGCCAATAATTCCAGCTAACTACACTGTAACAAAAAAAAGAAAGAAAGAAAGAAAAGAAGAAAAAAAGAAAAAGAAAAGTTGACTTAACTTAAAATTTCATGGCAACTTGATGCACAGCTTTTTTGAGTTTACACAACTTCACTTAACTCAATTTTAAACTGTGCAGCATGTTGCCTTGAAATTTTCAATTAAATCAACTTTTCTTTTCTTTTCTTTTTACAGTGTGTTTGAAATACGGCACAGAGAACAAAACTCTCCTCTGTTCACGTCTTCATTTATTTGATTATCTAATCTGTATGGGTTGGGTTTTTTCTTTTTCTTCTCTAGCCTGTCAGTAGATGACTATCTAGTTCCCTGTCTGATCGACTTAACAACTGGGTAACAATACAAATTCTATAACAAGGATAAAAATCAGATGACATTTATCTATCATTCACTCTTTTCCCTATCAAATTATAGAACATATAAACACCTTAGCTGTTTAGCAAGAAACATCCTTGCTCTTTCTTCCACCTAATTGGCTGTGGCTCTTGCCTGCCACAGAGTAGTCAGACTTCTTAAAGGCCTGAAGTTGGGATATGATGACGTGTGACATACCTGAGCTGGTGTATGATGTATGCGTATAAATTTCCCACCAATTCTATTACTATTACAGGATGGTCAGGGTGACTCACAGCAGCTCAGGAACATTTTTAACAGAAAAAAAAATAAAAATTCACTCTAGCTTTATGATGCCAGTAAAAAATAAAAAAATAATAATACATAAAACACAAAAAAATATCTAGAATATGAAAAACGAATGTCGTTTCTGCGAGATATATGCACTGAAAAGCAAAATACGGGCGGAAAAATGACTGTTTGGTCAGATTTGGTCTGAGATTTGTAGATCATGACACTTCATCATGGATTTACATTCAGACTATTAGACGTGACCTGAATACGAGCCGATCTGAATATGTTTAACTAATCAGCTGCTTACAATAACATACTTTTTTTCCACAGGAGCCTCCGAATAGTTTCCAAAAGATGATATTCTGCAGCTTTAATGTGTTCCGATCGAATAAGTAGTATAAGGACGTATAATAATCCGACATGTCTACTGAAAACTACTTCAGCCACATCCACCATCTTCTCAACAACGGACTGTTTCAGAAGCTACACCTCTCTTTTCAAGCTTCAGCTTTCGAAAGCAGGCTGCTTGATCAATGCTATGGTTTTAAAACGCATTCGTTTCTCCGCAATGCTATCGTGGCATACTATTTCGAGTAGACTTCAAACGTATTGAACATAGCACATGTGTGGCCTTTTTACTTCCAGAGTCTACACTTTAAATGAAGGGCTTTTTAAAGGTGACCTGATTAGGCATTGTTCCACCTGGACCTCATTAGGTAAAACTACACCCAATGACCTTTCATGTGATTGGCAAGTTACAATGCCTCACTGCACAGCTGTAGCTGTACAGCTGCTCTTAAAAGCGACAACACTCAGTTAAAAAACACACACAGCCATGGTTTTTGTTTTGACAGTTTTTCTCATTTTGGAATATTTCTCCAGAATAAATTTCGTCGCAGAACGAGTTTCACATGCAGACAAAAGCTTTCAAAACTGACCTTATTGGTTCACTGAGAAAATCCAAACATGAATGTACTCTCATTAACAGAGTACCAGGAAAACAGAGAGAGAGCGCCAGAGAGAGAGAGAGAGAGAGAGAGAGGGAGAGAGAGAGAGAGAGAGAGAGAGAGAGAGAGAGAGAGATTATTTTTGGAGGCATGATGAAAACCGGTATGTCTAATACAACCTCATTTTCTCCCTTCTCCCCCTCTTTCACTTTACTCCCCCCCCCCCATTCTCCTTTTACTGCTTCTCAAACAAGAAATTCCAATCTCTCAGCATTACTCAGAATTCTGCGCACACCCCCTCCTCTCCCTTACTTAGAGCAGCCTGCTTTAAAATTCATAACTACATTCACAAGTATAAAAGCAGCACAGATGGAATATTTCCAGGAAGCTTACTTGAGCAAAAATACAATTGGCTCTGGCATATTTAATAACCCTATCCTGCCTCTTTAGTACATGCAGTAATAATAACAATCATAAAAAAAAAAAAAGAGGGGGAAAGAAAAAAGTCAAACCATGTCTTAGCATGAAATGACTACCTATAATTCCAGCCACCAGCAAAAAAACGATGTGGGGGGAGAGTGTGTGTGTGTGTGTGTGTGTGTGTGTGTGTGTGTGTGTGTGTGAGAGAGAGAGAGAGAGAGAGAGAGAGAGAGAGAGAGAGAGAGAGAGAGAACTGAGTGACAGACTATAATTGATAGAAACTGCACTAATGAATTATTTGAATGTTTCTGCAGTGTAAACTGATTGGTTTTTGGAGCTTAGTAGTATATTAATGTGGCCCTACATGATTCATTATAATGCCTGTACTTTCTGCAGTCTAGTCATTAGTTATTATTATTATGATTATGATTATTATTATTAAGTTGGATGTGTATTGTGTTTTTGCATGTCATTTGAGTTCTAAATGAGGGGGGGATGCATCAGCTGGCCACAAGGTTAGAGAAGGGACAGACAATGGCGTCCCTTTTCAATATGGATTTCACTGCTGTACTTTGAGAAATAATCTCTCTCTCTCTCTCTCTCTCTCTCTCTCTCTCTCTCTCTCTCTCTCCCTCTGTTTCAATCTCTTTCCCTCTCATTGTGTGTGTATTGGAGAGAGAAGGAAAGGAAGATGTGTTTTGTGTGTGTGCATGTGTGTGTGTTTTGTACATGAGCAAGCATTGTGGGACGTCCTGAACTGAATTAGGTCATCTCTTCAATCAGAGCTCTCTCTCTCTCTCTCTCTCTCTCTCTCTCTCTCTCTCTCTCTCTCTCTCTCTCTCTCTCTCTCTCTCTCTCTCTCTTTCTCTCTGGTGGAGACACAGAGACCCCTACTGTTTCACAGAGGGACATCTGTGTCTCTTACAACACTTTCAACGCAGGTCATTTCTCTCAGAGTTCAGTTGCCTGTGGTTGGAAGCAGATTTATTCCTTGACTTTGTTAAAATGATCATTTTATGCCAGAATCCTCCGGCTCTTGTTAGTTAGTTGTGTCGTAACAATGAAGGAATGAGTGTTGAACTCATCTGATTTCTGGCTACAGTTGGTGTTCTATTGCCCCCTGGCAACTTGTCAGATGTATTACAGTTTTTTTTCAGATGAGTATTATTTTTTTCTCTGCAGTTTTTTTTTTATTTTTTATTTTGTGCTTGTCAGCCAACAATACCAGCAGTATTTTGGAACTACTTTTTTCTTGGTTGTCAGAACTGATGATCTAGATGCAAAATATCTGAAACGTGTATATGTGTGTGCAGTGGTAGGGATATGAATGTAAATTATAGGTTATTGTTGCATTCCCCAAGAGAGAATATTAAGTCAAGTAGACAGTGGGATAACCTCGGGGTAAATGAGTGCAGTGAATATTCGGTGTAGGGGATAGAACACACACACACACACACACACACACACACACACACACATATATATATATATATATATATATATATATATATATATATATATATATATATATATATTACATTTACACACATATATACATATTCCATATTGAGATAAAAACATTCTTCAATAAAAGTTGCTTTATCTTGTGAGGACCATCCAAATGCTCAAAACTCTCAGATATTCCTATGCTTGCAGGGTCATTTGGTCCCGACCAAGAAGATATCCCTGCTGGAAAAAAAAACCCACCAAAAGAAACCATCACAGAAATTCTAATGGTTCCACTACAAATACTATATTACAAACCATCAGCTGTTAACCATTAAAAGCATTACCTAATGATTTCCATTAGGTAGTAGGATGTATTAAGGATGTAGGTCCTTAATGGTATCCACTAGACATAAACATGCCACCAAGAGAAAGCAACAAATTTCCAGTAGATACCCACAGGAACCATTACAGTTGCCATTAAAACCATATAACCATTAAAAGCATTACATAATCTATTAGGGGATCTGTTGGGGGGGGGGGTCAGCAAGGACAAAACACACACACACACACACACACACACACACACACACACACAGTGTATCAAAGTATCATCATCACTTCATGTGTAAAAAGATCAACACAACTGTTAGATCATGTTCACCGAGTACAACCATAAGTGTACAATTTGCTAAATTATTTATTTATTTCCCCCCCAGGCTGCAATGGGAATGACCTCGAGCTCCACTTGTAGCTGTCTGTCCTGTCTAAAATGGCCACCCATCAGCTCCAATACCGAGCTGTGGATAAATATGTCATACATAAATAGACTTCCAGATATATACAGTAGTGCGTGTGCTGCTGAACAGTAAAGCTCCTCATCCTATACCAATCAACAGCATGAAGGACAGAGACAATCACCTTAATTGTGGAAGAGAAAAGAGAACTGCGGGAGGAAAATGGAAAGATGCAACCTTTTATTAATGCACCACCTCCCCCAGCCTCAGCCAATTTTCTCTCTTCTCCCCCGCCTAAGTGGCCGTCTAGTTTTTATCTAATCAAAATATATTCACTCCATATCTGCTCTCTCTTTCTCTCTCTCTCTCTTTTGATCTAAAAGACTGATTGGCAATTTCTCCAACTAACTGATATAGAACACTGAAGCCCGCTGCCAATCTTATGGCACTGCTGTTGCCATGCCAACAGTTAGAGGGTAAAATGGGGGGGCAGGAAGGGGCTTTGCTTTCATATGAACCGTTTTTTTTTTTTTTTCCTTTTCTTTTTTGCAGGCTGATGCCACATGTTATTATTTTCTATTATTCGCCATGCTTTTGTCAGACAAAGCACATCACCATTGCTTCTAATAGCTGTCTGTTTACAGCTTTTGGCAATAATCATGGTGTTGTTTTTGTATATTGTTTTTACATTTTGTACATTGTTTTCTTCCATTTTTTTTTCTCTCTCTCCAGATACTGTAGAGATTTATCAAGGTTGTATATGATTCAATTTAGAGCTGTCCATTTCACTAATGGCCTCCTTTATCCTGAGTGAGAGGTGTGTCAGTAATGTTGCTCACACTGGAGCACTATAGAGCACACTAATGCAGAGAGTGTGACTCACATAAATGTTCTGCCACTATGCTTGCTTATTTATTTATTTATTTATTTATTTTCGATCTTTGATTGACTTTTGAGATTTTAAACACGATCTGACAAAAGACCAAAGCCAAACCTCAGAACCCGACTTGAACCCACCACCAACTGCAGATCAGATTAAACCTAATGATATCACCTGCAACAATGACAGGGATCAACTCTAAACAATTTGAAGTCTTAGGCGAACTCACCATCATTCCAAATTAAGTTTCCATTCCACTTTAACGCATGGGGTCCATTTATCAGTGCCTCACAAGAACATCCTGACCTTCCACTGTATCGCTCCAGGTACAGACAGACTAATCAGGACGAACTGCTGGACAAAATATTGCACGTTATGAATAGTGAATAGTGTAATATCGGACACAGCCTCAGCGTTGTCATTCCATGCTTCACCACGATGCACCTCGAACGTTCTATCTAATGCACAGTGCACTGGAAACATGGTGTAAGTCAACAAGTAAAGTTTATTCAATTTTACTTTATGTACAAACAACCCTGTAAGGCACACTCTTGTTTAAATAAGCATGTATAATAAAATTTAGTCTCGGGTTTTAAGAGCTAACATATTTACGTTTTAAGTATATATATTAATTTATAGGATGATTTCTGAAAGGCCACCATAATAAATGATACCTACTTATCCATTGAACGCAAAACCATTAACAGTTGCAGTTAAAAAAAAAAAAAAAAAAAAAAAAATTGTGTGTTAAACACAAGTTTAAAATCACAAAGCAAAACAATCCGATAATTCCACCACTGCAGACAGGGGTTCTTAGCACTAGTGTACTTGTTTGGTGGAGATCAAATTTGTTCCTGGGCTTTACCGCTGACTTTAAAGACGCTAACGTTCATAAGAGTAGCGCTCAAGCAACGTGTTAGTCAGACAAGCTTTCATTCTGGAAATACTACTAATGCTCTTTTCTTTTGCTTCGACATTCGCAAATTTAAAAGCTTTGACAAGTTCCTTTCAAAATATGCCATGGCTCCTTATAGCTGAATGTTCTACAATGTTTACAAAAACACCTCAGGGCAGTAAAATTGAAAAAAAGAAAAAAAAAAAAAAAAAGAGGTTAGGAAGAAAACTCTAAAAAGAAATAATTTCTGTAATTAGACAATAAATATATATATATATATATATATATATATATGGCACTGAGTGTTCAGATTTTGTACTCTGGTGCATTACATGAACATTTCATCATTGTTAAATATCTTTTTTATTTTTGTTGTTCTTGAATACATTTTTATTTAATTTTTTTTTATTACACCCATGAGTGTATGATACTCGAATGTCAAATGATTAATACCTCGGGGTTGGATCGCACGATTAGAAAAAGGTGCCTCACACGAGTTCAATTTTCACTGAAACTGTAAAGTTGTATGAATAAATACGTTTTTTTTTAAATTGTGAGTGATTTTGTTTTTAACTGATACGATTTCATATTTGGACAAGCTGCCATGAAATGACTGATTCAGAATAATAATAATAATAATAAAAAAATTAAAAAAAAGGATTAAATTGCATACAGTATTAGGTATGTGAAAAACAGGATTAGATTCGACTGCCTGTCTATTAGAAGCTTCACTGAAGAGGGGTTTTTTTCCCCTCAGGAGAAACGAATGACATCAAAAATGATTAGCTGGGGTACTAGTGTTCCGTGGCAAAATAGAAGCTGTTTGCGTGTCTTACGAGCACTGAGGAAGGCTGTTCTGTGCTGTAATTCCGAAGCAGAAATTCCCAAATTCCCATATTTGCAGCCCACTATGTCATTGGTGCATTTAAAGAGCGCTTATGTTGTCTCCTAATGGCATGGTGCGTTGTGGATATTCTAATTACACCCAGAACCACATGAAAGCACCACTTTACACTGTCAGTCAGACGTTTTTGAACACCTGGAGTTGTTTTATGGTTTAGTACAGTTTAAGGACTATTAGTGCCACAGACAAAACTGAAAGGTAGAGACTGGTAATTAAATAAGGTAAATGCAAAGAATCAGGTCTTTGTTCCATCAAAGGTCTCACTCTGTGTATTTAACTTGATATTTTAACTGAAAAGTGCTCAGATCCCAACGGCGCTCTAGACTAGGGCTTTTATATATATATATATATATGGCACTGTTTGACATCAGGTGTAATACAAGTCACAAGTCACACTTATCCTACACATGGTCGCATGGGAGCCTGGATTCCTATCCCAGGGAACTTTGGGCACAAGGCAGGGGGACAGCCATCGCAGTGCACAATCGCACACATATTCACACACTAAGGACAATTTGGAAATGTCAGTCAGCCTATGTCTTTGGACTGGGGGAGGAAACCGGTGTACCCGGAGGAAAGCATGGGGAGAACATGACAACAAACTCTACGCACACAGGGCGGAGGGACCCCCAACTCCGGAGGTCCTAGGCAAACGTGCTTATCATTAAGCCACCGTGCCCCAAGTCACAAACATTTCTCCATGAAAAATATTAAAACGCTAAAATCTAGGTCAATGACGTTTCACTGGGAGTGTGCCTCTCGGTGTGACTAACAATGAGTTGAAGCCAGTGCAGCCCAGGCTGGTGATCTCATGAAACTCATCTGTTTTAATTGCTGTTACACTCAGTGATGTATGCCCTTATGCTTTTTGTGTATACTACCTTTTAAGGGGTTTATACTGGATAGTAAACCCATGTAATTGTTCTGTATTAAATCGCATCATTCAGAAGCCACAGAAATATAAAAAAATATACTGTATGCTTTGCATTTTATCTCTGATTTGAAATGCCTAATTGTGATAGATCAATTAGTATCAACTAGATTAGACTGGACTACACCACTTTCTCCACTGGATTTAATCCATTGTTTGCCATGATTTTTTTTCTTTCAGTGAAGTATTCCTGCAAATATTTGCTTCTTTTTTTTTTTTTTGCCTGCAACAATTGTTTCATACAAACTGATATGGCACACAAAATCTTCTCTAAAAAACAAAAACAACAAAAAAAAGTTTGACATGTATAATAAGATCAACACTTTTTGATGCATGGCTTTGAATTGTTTGTTGAACAACAGTGGTAGGATTCCACCAATGGCAGCCCCTGGTTTTAGATCTGTCTGGTCCGCCTTCCAACTCTCTAGTTGTGCCTCGTCGTAACTGTGTGTGGAGTTTAGAACATGGGCGCTCATGCAAGAAGGCCTAAACGCTTCACTTTGGCTGAGAGGAAAGCGTGAATGATGAAGACGATGGTCTTAGGACAGGCATGAAGATCCAGTTGCTGGAAGAAAAAAAAAAAGCAGGAGAAAAAAAAAAGTAGTGAGAGCAAAGTGAATGAAGGAATGAAATGAATGCAGAAAAGAAGGAAGAGAAATAAAGACACAGACAGGGTACAGACTGGTACAAAGATGGGCGAGTCTTTACAAAATAGTCTGAATTCTACAGTTGAAAATTTCATCCAAAAGAATGGAAGAAGTCAAAAGAGAATAACTATGAGCTCAGTGTGTATACAGACCTGTGATCTGAGATGAAAGAGAAAGAGAAAGACTACATGAACTGAGTGAGAATAAAAGAACAGGATAGAAAAGGCAGGGCGTTCAAAAATCTATGGAGAGTTATGTTCAGGAGAAAACTTAGAACTAAAGACGAGAGGAGTGAGAGAGAGAGAGAGAGAGAGAGAGAGAGAGTTCTCACAATCTCGGCGTCTGGACCTCCAAAGTCAAGGAAGATCATGCGCACTCCATCATCAGAGGACATGCGCAGACGCTCAAACGGCTGCTGCAGAAGAATGTGTCTCCTCACACCTGCCTCCTCCGTGAACAAAGTGAAACCGTTCTCTATGTGCACACTGAGCATGCATGACTGACCATTCCAACTGCATGCTGCAGGAGACAGAGAGACAGAGAGAGCGAGACAGAGACAGAGAGACCGAGAGAGACAGACAGAGAGAGAGAGAAAGATAGAGAGAGAGACAGAGAGAGCGAGACAGAGACAGAGAGAGAGAGCGAGACAGAGACAGAGAGAGAGAGAGAGACAGAGACAGAGAGAGAGAGACAGAGAGAGACAGAGAGAGAGAGAGAGAGAGAGAGAGACAGAGACAGAGAGAGAGAGACAGAGAGAGACAGAGAGAGAGAGACAGAGATAGAGAGAGACAGAGAGAGAGAGACAGAGAGAGACAGAGACAGAGAGAGAGAGAGACAGAGAGAGAGACAGAGAGAGAGACAGAGAGAGACAGAGAGACAGAGACAGAGAGAGAGAGAGACAGAGAGAGAGAGAGAGAGAGAGAGAGACAGAGAGAGAGAGAGAGACAGAGAGAGACAGAGAGAGAGAGAGACAGAGACAGAGAGAGAGAGAGAGACAGAGAGAGACAGAGAGAGAGAGAGACAGAGAGAGACAGAGAGAGAGAGACAGAGAGAGACAGAGAGAGAGAGAGAAGGGTTTTTTTAAAGCAAACATCTAACACTAATCTACTCAAGGAATCTTTAAAAACATACAACTATGAACACACTGAATCATTTTCACATTCAGCATATTAAAGCATTTTCATTTTGATCATTATTCATCAATAAGGATGTTTGAGAGTCTACGAGTGTTACACATCTGGGTGTCCCGTAATAATGCCATGCCAACCTGACCTCACGAAAAGTTTATATTCATTCAAACAAGACTTTTTTTTTTTTCTTTTTTCTTTTTTGCTTAGCTGTTAAAGTGTATTTTTTATTCAGTTAATTGAAAATGTGCCTTGTATAGATAGAGATGCATCTTAAAGACCCTGAAGAAGCTTTTTGACTTACGTGAACATCTAGAAGCAATTTTTTCAGAGTATGTAACAACTGCAAAGAGGAACTTTTCCCCTGTCAGATTTTCCACATGTGTACAGTTCGGTTGTAATCCTGTTCATTATTACCTTATTAGTGCAGCAATACAGTAATGTATATGTAGCTATTCATTACACATTTATAATAGTTGAAAATGGGTGATCATGCAATCATTTATTCTCATAAGGACAAGGACTTGAAGGTGCAACAAACATTATGATCAGCAGAGGGCGACATCATGCCGTATTAATTCACTACTGACACACAACTGTGCTACAGCTCTCCACACCACCATGGCTCAGTGAAGACCTCTGGTCACTTCTTGGTATATTTGAAGCCTTTAGTAACGTGCATTACTGCAACTCTAGTTGTGAGTGCTGCAGGGATGACGTATTTTTGTGCGCAAAACCGGAAGTTAGCATCAATCTGGTTCCCTAGACAAAAAGCCAATTTTACATTCCATAGGCTTTTGGATTACTGCAGATAATAAGCTCTGTGACCAGCAAAAGTTTATGATTCTTACACGTTTTTGTTCATCAAGATAATCTTCACAAATGAGTGCGACTTTGATGAATTTTGATGCCTAAATTCAATCAGCAGACGTAAAAAGCTAGGTAGGCTATAAACGAACTACACCATGGTCATGTGACTTCAACATCACCAACACTAAGCTTTACAGCACTACAATTTAAAAAACAAAACACTACAGTTGGAAAATATTATAAATTGATAAATCTACAAGTTGGAAAGTTTGAGTTGGAATAGTCTACAAGAGCGCGAGAATAAACACAACGAGGCTGTAGTAGATGAGTTTTCCTGTTCAGAGTGATGACGTTTAATGTCCCCAACAACCTCTGTAGTCCCATTTAGCCACTTGTTAGCAACCGTCTTTATTGCTTTTACTGCAACCGACACGTAAAAGCTTAACAAAATCACGAGTGGGGGTTACTGATGTATCTCATGCAGTAGAATAAAACAGGAAAATATCTTGAGCTTGTGTTAACCACAGACCTTATTTCAGGCATTTAACCAAAAACCCATTCAGAAATCCCACTGACTTTGGGACGATGGAAGCGGAAGTGCTAAAATGCTAACTCGTTTCTGGGTGTTAGGACTCGTTCCTGCACCACTCTATTCCTCTAGACTCCTTTCCTTACATTCTGCTCACAGTACTCATAGCACTTACCTGTTTTATATTGAAATGAGCTCAGTATGCAGATTTCTGTTATAATGGGGACGGTAAGGATTTTGAGTTCTAATTCAGTGTAAATAATATGTGTGAACTGAAAGCGGGATGGATGTACCTGTAGTGACTTCTTGGATGAGTTCAGCAGCACTGTGACAGCCTTCCACCAGGAGGTGGCTCCAAGTGGAAAGTTCTTTAGCAGTGTCCACTCGAAACAGGTGGGTCTCCACACCATGCTTGGTGCCTAAACGCAGGCCGAATGTTAAATCAGAATCTTGTCCTGATGAACTCTTTCCAGGCCCAGAATGAACGAGCCTAATAGAGATAGACAGAGAAAGGCAGAGCTATGAACCTGAGACTAAGTCCTTGAAACTTGTGCGTATGTTGCAGACTGTAATAGAACCAAACAAACTTAGTTACTCCTGTCAAGACACTAGACACTCTTTAAGGATTCTTTAAGGAATATACCAAAATACACCTGCTTTTCTTATTCTTATTCACTGGAGCACAATCTATCAGAGGTAAAGAATTTCAAGGTGGGGCGGGGGGAGGGGGATTCCAGTTCAAACTGGCTACATCTCCTACGAAAGCGAGTTCAAAAGTATAGTGGAGATATTATGTGTGTGGTTGTGCAATGTTGACTTTCGTGATTGGCCCTAATAGCTGCAGCCAATGAGAACGCTTCTCTATCAGTGCATATCATCACATGACCAATCAGACCACCTCAGGGAAGTCTTAACAGAGCTGAAAATCTGAACAGAAACAATTACTTTAAGGTAGTGTTGGGTCCGTGTCCACCTCTGTCGAGTTTGAGTCGAGACCAAGTCCTTAAAGTGCGTCTGTTATGGTTTTTCAAATATTACCTTTCATGTAGTGTGTTATAGAGCTGTTTGTGAATGTAAAAAGTCTGCAAAGTTCCAAAAATCAAAGCGCACGACGAACAGAGTTATTGACTCCCGAAAGAAGGAGTTGTTCCGTTTCATGGTTTTTGATCTCGCGTCTAGTTTCTCGTTTTGTGCTTTGCCTTGCCTAGTTTATGCGCGTTTGCCAATCGCCTGACCTTTTGCCTGTTTTTGGACCATGATTTTCATACACGATTTGGATTTGTCTGCCTGCCTCTTTTTAATAAAGCTCTTACCTGCATTTGCATCCGTCCTCAACTCCATTGCGTGACAAATTATAATAAACTTTATTTTATATAGCGCCTTTAAAAAGACCTCTCAAGGCGCTTTACATAAGAGTACATCGGCATGTTAAAAAAAACAAAACAACAGTTAATCATAAAATACAGTATAATAACAATAATAGTAATAATCATAGTTAAATAAACAAAGTCATCAACTGAAAGCAATCCTAAAGAAATAAGTTTTAAGAGAAGATTAAAATACAGTAAAAGACTGGTCTTCTCTAAGATTAGATGGTAGTGAGTGCCGCAGTTTTGGAGCATAAGAATAAAAGGCCCCATCACCCATAGTACGTAAACGGGTCTGAAAGAAAGATAAGAGACCAGAATGGAGGAATGGAAATCACATTTTGGGGTGTAATGGGTTAAAAGCTCAGCTAAATACTGGGGAGCCAAACCATACAAGGTCTTTTAAAATTTACACATGGAGCCAGGGCAAGGATTCCAAAATAGGAGTGATGTGCTCACTTGTCCTGGATCTAGTCAGGATTCTAGCTGCTGAATTTTGCACATACTGTCGTCTAGTTGCTGTAGACTTAGAGACCCTAGCAAGGAGTGCACTGCAATAATCAATGCGAGAAAATACAAAAGTGTTGATCGACTTTTCAGCCACAGAGAAAGATATAGGGCACAATCTTGCAATATTTCTGAGATGAAAGGAGGATGTTTTAACAGTGTTCTGCCCATGTGAATCAAAAGACAAACTTGCATCAAATATAATGCAATTTTTAATTTAGTTTGAAACTCTAAAACAGAGCTAGTTTTATGTTCTCCCCGTGCTGTGGGGTTTCCCCCAGTCCAAAGACATGCATGGTAGGCTGATTGGCGTGTCCAAAGTGTCCGTAGTGTATGAATGGGTGTGTGAATGTGTGTGTGTGATTGTGCCCTGTGATGGATTGGCACCCTGTCCGGGGTGTACCCCGCCTTGTGCCCCCTGGCATAGGCTCCAGGTTAACCCCGTGACCCTGAAGGAAGGATAAGCGGTATAGAAGATGGATGGATGGACAGAGAAAATTTTGAGCCATCCATATTTTTATCCCAGAAATACATTTCTGACCTGGATCAGCCCAGAGAGACAAACTGTCTGCGATCTGAGAGATAAGATCTAAACCAATTCAGAGCAGTTGCTGAGAAACCAAGACAGTTTCCAGACGGGTGTGTAAAAGAGTGTGATCAACAGTGTCAAAAGGGGCCCTGAGATCCAGAAGGATGAGGATAGAAAGAGAACTGGAATCAGAAGTTATTAACAAGTCACTTGTGACTGTAACTAAGGGGCCGTTAACACGACAATGTTTTCAACTAAAAATGGAAATCTTTTTATAGGGTTTGGCTGTTCGTTTACACGACAACGGCGTTTTGGGGCCTTCAAACTTTTTTGAAAAAGGGTTTTAAAGTGCAAGTTTTTGAAAACGATGCCGTTATCGTAGTTACTAATTCCCCAAATCTATGAAACTGCATTCATAATGGGGTTCAGCTGGACTAGATCCAACCATGGCCCATTTTAAGCTTTCTGGCAGAGGCAATCAGGTTTTCATTTAATATCTGTTGATATTTGATAGTGCCACCACCATGTTTAATCATGGGCATGAGGTACTTTTCCATACGGCTACCTCTCTGTGTTCACAAAACCACCTCTGGTGTTTATTGCCAAAAAGCTCTATTTTGGTTTCATCTGACCATAGACCCCGATCCCATTTGAAGTTCCAGTAGTGTCTGGCAACCTGAAGATGCTCGAGTTTGTTTTTGGATGAGAGTAGAGTGAACTTGTGGTGATGTAGGTGACATCAGATTGTAGTTTTGGAGACTTTCTGACCCCAAGACGCAACCAACTTCTGCAATTCTCCAGCTGTGATCCTTGAAGAGTTTCTGGCCACTCGAGCCATGCTCTTCACAGTGCATTGAGACAATATAGACACACGTCCTCTTCCAGGTTGATTCATAACATTTCCAGTTGACTGGAACTTCTTAATTATTGCCCTGATGGTGGAAATGGGCATTTTCAATGCTTGTGCTATTTTCTTATAGCCACTTCACTTTTGTGAAGCTCAACAACCTTTTGCTGCACGTCACAACTATATTCCTTGGTCTTACGCATTGTTATGAATGACTAAGGGAATTTGGCCTGTGTGTTACCTCATATTTATACCCCTGTGAAACAGGAAGTCATGGTGGAACAATTTCCTGCTCCTAGTTACCCATGTGTACTAAAAAATATCGATAGGAATATACAATAGGAATTCATAGGGGTGCCAATAATTGTTGCACATCTATATTTAACAAATATCCATGACAGCAGAGTATTTTTGTGAATTTTTTAACAAAAGATCAAAAGGTTAAACAATAAAGACAATTTTTCACAGCCTTCTTTGCTCATATTTACTAAGGGTGCCAATATTAGTGGAGGGCACTGTATTTCAAAGGCTCTGGGACTCCAAAGAACTCTAAATGGAAAAACTTGGCACAGTACTGAACCTTCCCAGAAGTGGCCAACCTTCCGAAATTCCTCCAAGGGCACAGTGACGACTCATCCAGGAAGTCACAAAAGAGCCAAGGCCAACATCAAAGGACCTACAGGCCTCTCTTGTATCAATAACGGTCACTGTTCATGACTCCACTATCAGAAAGACACTGGGCAAAAATGTCATCTATGGAAGAGTGGCGAGGTGAAAACCACTGCTAACCCAGAACAACATTAAGGCTCATCTGAATTTTGCCAAAACACACCTTGATGATCCTCAAACCTTTTGGGAGAATGTTCTTTGGGCTGATGAGTCACATCTGGCGTAAACCAAACTCCAAAGAAAGAACATCATACCTATGGTCAAGCATGGTGGTGGAAGTGTGATGTTGAGGGTGGTGTTTCAACTTTGGCATAGTGTGTTACTGGGTAAGACCTTTTAACCAACTTCATGCTGTTGAAAAAGTATTTAACTGTTGGATTAATTGAACAGGGTTTGCAGTAATCAGGCCCGGTTGCATAGTCCAGCTGAACCCCGTTATAAATGTTGTAAATCTAAAACTATTTAGTATGAGATATACACAAAAACAAAAGAAATAAGCATGGGGCAAATACTTTTTCACAGCACTGTAAGTCATGGCCATGCTTTATTTATTTTTTAATAAAATACGGACGTCACCAGCAGGACTCTGCAAATATGTGTTTTGTGTGATAGCTCTTTGTTTGTGTGTGTGTGTGTGTGTGTGTATACCTGGTGGTAATGAGTGGATGGCTCTTGTCTGGGCTATTAAGACTCTCTCTGCTCTCAGGCAAAGAGCTGTACAACAGCAGATCTCTGTCTGTCAGCACTGCTAGTATCAGTCTCTCGGATCCCTGCATACACACAAACACTTACCTCAGCTGGATTATTCACTTCACGCACATAAAATGTATTCTAATTAATAAACACATGCCTGCTCTATGATCCAGCCGATGTGTGTGATGTCCATGCCCGGCTGCAGGGCTCTGAGGCTGTCTTTAGCTGTAGAGAGCAGGGCAGCGCAGCCTGCTTGGATCGCATTATACCATGACTGGGCCATTGCAGGATCCTTTGCCCTCAAAAACGCAGACTGCTTCCTGTCTGCTGACACCACCTCAAAATATCTACACAAAGATAGACAGAGGGAAGAATGAAAGGAAAGAACAAATTACATAATAACATGAAGTGTGTGTGTGTATGTGGAGGAGGGTCTTTCTGAGAGGACAAGCAAGTGTTAAGTGTTTACTATTAATAATATTTAGTACATATCCTCCTGTAATTCACACCCTGGTTGAAGGGAAGAAATAAACATGCACCCTCCTCTCTGTGTGCGTGTGCTTGTGTGAGTTCACCTGTCCTCTGTGTCTGGTGGACATTGCTTGCGGGTGACATGGCACATTTTCAGTGGGATGGTTCTGGTCTCCTTCATGACTGGGTCGACCTGCTTCTGTGGCGTGGAAGGAGGAGAGTCCAGAAGAGGGGGAGCGCCTGAAGATGCATTCTTAAAAAACGCAGACATCTCTTTGATGTATTTTACTGTAGCGTGAGTGAGAGAGAGCGAGAGCGAGAGAGCGAGAGAGAGAATGAAAGATTAACAGAAAGTAGTATGCAAGACCGCACTACAATTTTAACACCATGCATTAAGCACAGCAGGCTAATTATTATTCGGGTAATTGGCCACGACTAGAACCATTTTCAAAATCATAAATATTCCTAAAATAATATTTATTAAACAGATAACAATTTTAAACAGATAAACACGTACCGACTCTAGCTCATCTCTTGTTATTGCTAACCAGATATTATTTGAGTGGTGAACACACTGCTGTTAATGGGTAAGAGTGTACCAACAGTGGTTAACAGCACTGCTGGGTTTTCTAAGCACTGTGTATTCCCTTATGGCTACTTTCTTAGACACACCATTTTTGTTCTACCTTATAAGTGTACAAGTAGAGATTATAATTGATCTTTTTCCATGCACAACATCCGTTTGTTGTCCCGAACCCATTGCCATTGATTGGTTTCTGATTATAGGACTGATGTTAGCTGGATATCTTAGTCAGAGGACTAGTCACAACCCTGCGCAACAACACTGTTGCAGCTAATACACTCGTACCAGTGCCTCAAACACACTCCCGTGTAAGCTTTTTTTGAGAATGATGCTGTGCTGAGAATGCTCCACCACTCAAATAATACACCACCTTGTCAGCAGCGGTGTAATGGTGGTCTCTTTCTATTAATAGACAGGATAGAGGGGTGAAAGGTGGGATAAAAATAGTATCATTATAAGGATAGTATAGTAATGAGAAAATAATAATATAATAATATGTTCCTTTTGCTGTTTTGCAAACTATTTTAGTTTTTCAGTCATATAATATTATGCAACCAGTTGTTTATAACACGATTCTGTTGAATTTGCAAATATGATTGGTCAAAAGGGTGTGGATTAATTTTCTTTAACAGCATGGTTCTCACAGTATGCTCGTTCTAACATGTTATCATTTCTCTGGGACTTACGTGATGAACGCGCCGTATAAAGATATAACTGTTGAAATGGTGAGGAGGAATTCTTGGAAGGAGTCTCCACTGTCAGTGCTTGTAAGTGAGATGTAAATCAACTTTGAGTTTTAAGTTACAGCATACAGTCTTCAGAATGATGGGATTAGCAGTTTCTCGCAAAAATGACTGTCATGTCACGGCAAACCAGAGACTCCATTTCCCAGAATGACCCACGAGCTGCAAACATGGCCCACGACTACAACTCCCGAAGCTACACACTGTCACGTCACCTTCACTTGAGAACTCATCAGACACACCTGTTCTCAATTACAATCGCAATCATACCGCACACTTAAGAGACTCTCACACACAGCCAGTGCAGAGTATACGCTCAGTTACGTTTTGTCTCTGCCGTTACCAAGCCTTGATACCTTGTTTGTTTTACTCTGGTTTTGACTTTGTTCATGTTTCTGACCTCGTCTTTTTGCCTTGCCTTGTTTGGATTGTTTGCCTTGTCACCTGACCTCTGCCTGTCTATGTTTATTGATTTCTGCCTGATCCCATGGACTTGTTGTTTTTGGATTAAACTACCCAACCTGCACTTGAATCTATCTTAACCTCCATTAAGTGACAATGACAAAGAGGGAAAAAAGAGAGACTAGTGAGGGAATGACTGTTTATAGCTGCTATAACATAAGTGATAACAGGATTTGACCTGATTCTTGGACATCCCTAAACATCCCATAACTATAAATGGATGAAATGTACACCATGCTGTTGTTCATTTGTACATAAATTCTTAGTGTTGACAAATTGCGAGAGAAATAAAACCCTTTTGGACTTGCTATCATTGGAAAAATAATTAACTTCCAGGTCGTAACATCATATCCAGTATCCATGGCACACTACACTGTTCAAGTCAAGTCGAGTCGAGTGGGTTTTACTGTCATTCCTCTATATGGCTTGTGTACATCGGAACGAAAGGATGTTTCTTCAGAACACAACAGTGTTCATCAAACACTTTACTACAACCAAACCACTGTATATAAACAGAAATTTACATGAATGCTGATAACTACACATGCAACTGTACAGTTTGCTTGTTTCTAGTCCACAGGACCTTTAGCACCCCAATCATACAGTTCATTCCTTTGAGCCTCTGAAATTAATAAAGGTCTCCATAATTCTTTCGGAGGGGTAAGGGCTTCAGGGGCATGGTGGGGTAGGGGTTAGCATGCTTGCCTCACACCTCTGGGGTTGGGGGTTCGAATTCCGCCTCCACCCTGCATGCACAGAGCTTGCATATTCTTCGTATTCATATTCAGGGGTTTCCTCTGGGTACTCCAGTTTCCTCCCCCAGTCCAAAGACATGCATTATACATTGACTGGCATTTCTAAGTTATCTGTAGTTTGTGTGCGATTATGCCCTGCGATGGATTGGCATCCCATCAAAGGTGTGCCCTGAGATCCCTGGAATAGACCCTGTGTAGGATAAGCGGTATGGAAAATGGATGGCTGGATGGATGATTTTCTCAGGAGCTATTACTTTAATTTCTCTCTCTCTCTCTCTCTGACAAACACACACACACACACATACTCACACACATGCACACACACAGTGAGTGATTATAAATAGCAGGCGCCACTAAAGGCCACAGCAGATCAGGTTTCAGTCAGTGTTGGGGTTGAGGTCTCTTGGTGTGTGTCTGTGAAGCAGGGCTTCCTCGGCACATGAAAAGTTTAGCCTCGAACTCGCACACACATCTCACCGAGTCAGCATATACACCAACCAGTGGGGCATGCACTACTGTGTTGTGATTGCACACACCCATGCAAAAAGTTAATCACACCCACGCCCCTTCAGCATTTACACATACAGCTAAAACTGCTACTTCACATCCAGCCAGAATTCCCCCAAAGTATGCCTGCAGTAGACTTTCTGCATGGTGGCAATCTCTTAGTAAACAGTAATCATATCCAACAAAAGAGTTCTGACAGTCACAAACACGGCTAGAGAGGTATAGAGTATTTCTGGGTGTATTTTTAGAAACAGGGATTTTGCCTGTACAAAAGCCTCTTAGGACGTGATATTAAATGACCTTTTGTGAAATTAAAAAGACCAGGCAATGCCACAAGATGGTGAGCACACTCTATCCTATTCAGCGAGTGCGAGGAAAAGAACAAATTAAAGCTCATGGTAAGGTTACGGAAACAAACCAAAGAAAAACTCGACGAACAAACTAGCGCTTAATGATTGTTTTTATTTTATTATAATAACATGCTTGTTGAGAAGTACTGACTCGAATTTCTTCATAACGATTGTGAGAGAACTGGAGTTCTCAAGGTCTACAATGTAAGACAGCCATTTTGTTATCCAAACTACCACGTGTCCTCGGAGACTTCTGGGTAAAATTAATAACACTAAGATGGTGGTACTACTTTGTTACTGCAAGTCCCTGCATGTGTCTGTCCGCACCTTGCATGGATTTCACCTGGGTTTTAGGCAACAAGAAAAGTACTAGGAAAGTGGTGTTGAATTAAAACACTGTAGCACTAATACTTAAGATAAAGGCTCCATTTGCATCATTTTAATTCATGTAGGAAAGAATGTAAAATATATGTTATATATATATATATATATATATATAATATACATGTTTCTGACATGTACAGAAGCTTGCATAGGTATTTTCTCCCCTTGTAGTGTTACAACCTGGAATTGAAATGGACGTAATTTTTTTTTTTAAATGTTGTAATGGCGTGTTTTGTTTATAGATTATGACACAAACGTTCATTAAGAACAATAGCAAACCTTTGTTGCTTGCATAATTATTGGCCCCCTGAGTCAACACTTGGTAGAACCACTTTTGGCTGCCATTAGAGTTACAAGTCCTCTGGGATATGTCTCTAGGAACTTTGCACATCTGGTTTTCCAATATTTTTACCCAATCTTTTTGGCAAAACCAGTTTGACTGGATGGAGACTTTTGATGAACAGCAATTTTCAAGTCTTGGCAGAGATTCTCAATACTTTTCGATTCTTGGTTTTGAATAACTCTAGTGTTGCTCAGGGTCATTGTCCAGTTGGAAGATGAAGCTCCACTATAGTCTCAAGTCTCTTAGTGACTGGAACAGCTTTCTTCTAAGATACCCCTGTATTTGGCTCCATCCTTCTTGCCCTCAACCTTGACCAGTTTCCCATTCCCTGCTGATGAAAAGCACCTCCCCAATATGATGCTACCACCACCATGCTTCACTGGGGATGGTGTTCTCAGGGTGATGAGCAGTGTTGGGCTTCCATCCAAAAGTATCACTTTGTGCCCAATCCAAAACATGGAAATATTTGTCTCATCAACCCAGGACACCTTTTCCCACACATTTTCTGAGTCTCAGATATGCTTTTTTGTTAACTACATGTGATTTCATATATCATTTTTCCCCAGCAATGGCTTTCTTCTAGCCTGTGAACAGCTTCAGATTTAGAGTTACCTTCAGAGTTAGCCTAGGTCTCTTAGTTGCTTCTCTGACTAATACCATCCTTACCACTTAATTTTAGTGGATTGCCTCCTCTAGGCAGTCATTTTTGTACCACATTTTTACCACTTGTTAAAATAGTAACATTTAATGGTGCTCCATGAGATGTTCAAAGTTTCTCCTATAATTGTATAACCAAACTCTGAATGAAACTTATCCAGAACATTGTCCTGTAGATGTTTTGGGCTTCACGATGTGGTGTTTAGGTATGTTCTCTAACACGCTGGATCCTTCCACAATCATGTGTATTTATACTGATTTAATATACTTTCACTTTAATTGCACACAATAGGGCTCTTATAGAATTTACAATTCAAGGTTGATGAACCATGAGTTTTAGTATCCTCTGTAAAAAGTTAACATTAACACACTCTTGATCATTTTTTCAATCATTAAGCACTGATTTACTCTATTGAATGATAAACTAACGTAATACCACTGTGCTAGTAAGCAAACTAATGTTATTCAACCTGTCATTGTTTCTTATGAAGCAAGCACAACATCTAACAAGAGACAGAAACTTTTCATTCTTTTTTAAAAATTCAAACTAAAACTTTTTTAAAAATAAGAAGTTAAAAAAATTCTTGGGGTTATCTGAGATTTTGGCAAGTTAGTAAACTCATGCAATCTCTTCTCCTTATTTGGAGTTAAGATATAAAAATTATCAAGTGTGTAATATTGTAGATGATAATGGTTAGTACACGGATAAGATAGGATTATATAGTAAGAAGGTTAATGTAATACGGTCCTAGGCTCCTATCACTGTTTTGTTGATAGCAGTTTTGCCTCAATAAGTTTCTTTATAACAGTGTATTTTTATCAAAACAACCCAAATGACTTTGTTTAGTGAGCGGATGCAGAGAGTGCACTATGCAGGAAGAAAAATCTGCGGAAATCCCCTTTAACACCGTGACCAAATTTAACTAATAGCAGCATACACTAAAGAAAACCACTGAGCCTCTTTTTTTAACTGAATTTCTACAGTAGCGAGAGCAAGAGAATGAGAGAGGCCTCTTTAAACATTTAAACATTCACCTAACTGTTTAAGGCGTTCATGAATCTTCTGGAAGTTAAACTCCTACACTTCTGAACACAAAGGAAGTAAACAGTGATATGTGGGAATTCTGTGTTTAAGATTCAGATTCTGCTTACTGGTCAATCTTTCCAGTTGTTTATTTTGCTGCCTCATTGGGCAAACATAAGACTGGGTTGCCAAGTCAAAGTCAAAGGCGTCCTATCCCAGTGTTCTTCTGCTCCCCGGTTGCCGTGGGTGCAGCTGGAATGCGCCTGATTGGCTATTCGATGACTCCTGAAGCATGCTTGGCTCTGTAAAAGCTCTGTTAGGCCAGGAATGTCCCTCAGAATGCCCCCGCAAAAAAATGTACCAATAAGAACGAACACACACACACACACACACACACACACACACACACACACACACACACACACACACACACACACAATAACACTACTGACAAAAGTACAAATTATGCACTGTTTCTCATTTACACAGATAATGGGTTCTGAACAGTTTTAATCACATATGCAAGACGCAGCAATATGAAACAATTTTTTTTTTTTTTAAATGTGAGCTTGTGTAAACATTGTGGGAAAGTATGAGCTTGTGTGTGCATTTGTGTGTGTAAGTGTGTCTACGTATAATTTTTTCCAATTTAAACTGATACTATAGCTTCTGTAGGGATGAAAGCTTATGTGGCTCAGTATGCTGCAGCCTCCAGAGATCAGATGAGGAAATTAGCAGAATAACAAGCAGAACTCAATTTACGTAAGATCCCCTTATCGGCAATGTCTCACATGAGCTCATTAAACGAGTGGCCCACTGCCAGGGCGAAGCATGCTTTTGGAAACCGACTCTTTGGATCATTTATCATAGGTACAAGCTAGCACTTTCTGATGATACAGCACAAAAGGCCATAACGGCTAATGGTGTTAATTTGGTTAAGTGTGAAACTTCAAAGAAAAATCAAGCCCTGACTTGGATACCGATCAGTCTTTTGAAAGAATTAAAGAACGTATTGTGCAATCTATTCACACCTCTGTCTGTTAGCGTTAAACATGCTAGGATCACATGCACTCCAGGACAGATTTAAGACAACAAAAGGAAATCCTATTCAGGAAGAGTGTTTAATATTGTCACAAGATACACCTTCATAGAGACAATGAACTAGTTGACTAAGAATGCACTTAGTCAACAAATTGACTAAGAATGCACTAGTGGTTATTTTTTTGCTTATATTGTTCCTTGAGAATAAGACACTATAGAGACCTAAAAAAGCACATCAGGTTTTTTTTTAAGATTCATAATAATAATAATGAATTATTATTCGTTCTCCTATCTGCTTCCTTTCTCAGCAAAGGTAAGCAATAACGCACGAGAAAGAGAGCTGTTGTACTGAATATCAGCATGGCTGTGGGGTAAGCATGAGGCCACGGGTAATCACACCCATGCTGATATTCAGTAGAGCAGCTTGTATACAAAACTTCTAGAAAGAAGAAATTAATATTGAGTAACTGACATTACAGACACAATATGGACAAATAGTTTGCTTATTTTTGCTCCATCAATGAAAATTGCTACCAAAGAAGCCACAGCTGGATAGAGTGTTGCCGTGCCGACACACAGTCTGAATAACAGCTCAGATTAAGTGTAGTAACGGTTTCAATGTAATGAATTACTGCTGTAACTAGAACATACAGATGTACTATAGTGAACACAGACAAGTGGAGTGATACAAACAGTGAAATGCATCAGCGCTGTTATACTAAATATCAGCACTCTTGGAACACCCCTTGTCCAATCAGATTAGTGGACCAGAACTAACTATTGTTACAACATTAGTCATTAAGGTTATGGTCAATTATATACAATACAAAAACCGTTAAACACTGCTATTCCTTATAGCCTACTACTAATCCGCTTATTAGTACCGCTTATCCTACACAGGGTCGCGGGGAGCCTGGAGCCTATCCCAGGGAACTCGGGGCACAAGACGGGGGACACCCTGGACAGGGGGCTAACCCATCGCAGGGCACAATCTCACACACTCACACACCCATTCACACAATATGGACCATGTACAGATGCCAATCAGCCTACAATGGATATCTTTGGACTGGGGGAGGAAACCAGAGTACCCAGAAAAATCCCCAGAGACACAAGGAGAACATGCAAACTCCGCACACACAGGGCAGAGGCAGGAATCGAGCCCCCAACCCCGGAGGTGCGACGCAAACATGCTAACCACTAAACCACCATACCCCCATCTACTTACTATACTTGCTATAATTATTGATGGTATTAATACTGACTTAATGATTCCACTTCAGGTCAGGCATTTTCCAGCTTGTTAAAAATGTCGCTCTCAAGTTTACAGGCACTCGGATCAGACGTGAGTTTTATCATACATCCGTGAAATATACAAGGAATTGATGTAGGTTCATTTTACAATCAATATTTCAGCACACACGACTATCATGGATAAGGACCATTCTAATTATGAACAAGAGTCACACGTGATTAAAAGCCATCACAATGTTCAACCAAAGTAAATTATAGCCAAACGTCACTTTTAGGTCTGCTCCACTAAAACTCTAACAGGCACTTGTCTAATGAATGAGCAAATTGGACGTCTTGTGTCACTGTGTGAAATTAGAAAGAACAGAGCAGGGCTATTTTAAACCTGGCTTCACCAGTCTACATAGTGAAATACTTCTATGTGTGAAGATCATTCTTGTGTTTTGGATTGATTGGCTTTTCTCAGGGTGGTACTATACGAGTTTCCACATGGTGGTGTTAAATTGAGAACAAATGACACAGCTTAGCCCAGCCAAATGGGATTTTTACTTCTAATATTGTGTTATCGGGAAGTAAAATGTCCCGTAAAAAAAAAAAAAAAAAAAAAGTCCTTTCATGGTTGTTACTATTTTCAATTCAGAATACCATTAAGCTTTTCTCTGTTCCTGATGAAATTGCAAGAACATTTTTATTTCCCCATCTTCACAGAACACCATAATATTCCTCTTTTCCTGTGCACCTCTCTACTGTCTACTACACAGATGGCAGGCACCACTCTTCTTTACCAATGCAGTACTTATTAATAGCTGACATCAGTTCAATAATCCTCATTTGTGTAGCTGTCTTAGTAGTCAATTGTAATAGAGTTCATTCAATATAATTTTCTATTTAATTTTACTTACAACATATAGCCTAGGTCCCTATCTTATATTAAAATGAATGAACGAGACTGAGTCCATTGCAGGGCGCCATGCACACACACACTCATACACTCATTCATGCCTAGGGGCAATTTTGCATAAGCAGTCTGCCTACCTGCATGTTTTTGGATAGCGGGACGAAAGAGGAGAACCCGGTGGAAACCCACACAAACAAAGGGAAAACATGAGAAAATCCACACAGACAGAAACCTGATATCAGGATTGATTTAAGCCGGGGACCCTAGAGCTATGAGGCAGCAACACTAGCCACTGTACTACCATGCCGCCCCAAAATATAATCTTATGACTTGTGTTTATCTAACTTTTTAAGATATAAACTCCTTTAGGTAGAATCTAACTTTCACATGTTGCATTAGAGAAAACCACACAAATATTACCATAGTACATGTTTCTTTTACTCCGATCAACTCTGTTTAACTCTGAATGGTTTGCTATATCCTCTGAGAGGTACTAAATGCCATATTAAGAAAATAAATACTATATAGCAAATATGACATATATGACTCACTGGGCACTTTAGTAGGAACACTATATTAATACTGGGTAGAGCCTTCCTTTGCTCTCAAAACAGCATCCATTCTTCATGACATGGATTCCACAAGATGTTGGAAACATTCCTTTGAGATTCTGGTTCATGTTGACTGACTGCATCACGCAATTCCTGCAGATTTTTCAGGTGCACTTTCATGCTGCGAGTCTCCCATTCTACCGCATCCCAAAAGGTCTTCAACTGAATTCAGATCCGGTGACTGGGAAGGCCAGTGAAGAACACTGAACTCATTGTCATGTTCATGAAACCAGTTTGAGATGACTTTTGCTTTGTGGCATGGTGCTTTATCATGCTGGAAGTAGCCATTAGAGGTTGGGTAAATTGTGGCCATGAAGTGATGCACATGATCAGCAACAATACTCAAATAGGCTGTGGCATTCAAGTGATGATTGATTGGTATTACCAGGCCCAAAGTGTGCCAAGAAAACATTCCATTACACCATCTCTACCAGCCTGGACACAAGGCAAGTTCGGTCCATGGATTCAAGCTGTTGGAGCCAAATTCTAATTCAACCGTCTGTGTCCCTCAGCAGACATTGAGATTCATCAGACCAGGCTACGTTTTCTGGTCTTCAGCTGTCCAGTGTTGGTGAGTCTGTGCCCACTGCAGCATCAGCTTTCTGTTCTTGTCTGACAGAAGTGGAACCTGGCATCATCTTCTGATGTTGTAGCCCAACCGCCTGTATTCTGAGATGCATTTCTGCTCACCACAAATGTACAAAGTGGTTACCTGGGTTACTGTAGCCTTTCTGTCAGCTAGAACCAGTCTCCCCATTCACCATTGAACTCTCTCATCAGCAAGGCGTTGCTGGTGCCCACTGGATGTTTTTTCTTTATTGCACCATTCTGAGTAAACTCTACAGACTGTTGTGCGTGTAAATCCCAGAAGATCGGCAGTTCCAGAAAGCACCAACAATCATGCCACGGTCAAATCACTGAGATCCCATTTTTTCCCGGTTCTGATTGTTGATGTGAACATTACCAGAAGCTTCTGATCCGTATCTGCATGATTTTATGCACTGCACTGCAGCCGCATGATTGGCTGATTAGATAACTGCAAGAATAAGTAGGTGTACAGGTGTTCCTAATAAAGTGCTCTATTAGTGTACATACAGAACTGAAATGCCCTTACCAATTCTAACACTGAAAGGATGTTCCTGACTCACTACGGCCAGCAAAATATCACAATAAAATGTCCTGTAACTCTTGTAAACCATAGAGAATGTGTTAAAATCATGGAAAATTTTTAACAGCACTGAAGGCAGAAATGAGCTTCACTGGCTTGTATTTCACTAACAGGCTCTGGCGTCTATATGATGCCCAGAAGGACCGGTGTGTAGGACATGAGTAGAAACAGAAGCCTAGGGGAGCATTTGTTCGTGAGTAATGGAGTTTAGGATGCGTGAAAATTGCTGTTATCCATCGCAGCTTTTCTCACCACACTAGGGTGAGAAAGACCATAATTCACACACACACACACACACACACACACACACACACACACACACACACACACACACAAAACTGGCAGTGTTTGGCTGTTCCTGTCTGTGTGAGTTTATTTAGTTTACTTGTTACCATAAGCAACTGAGCCTGCTTTATTTTGTGACATCTACCATTCCATTCCATTTCTCTCTCTCTCTCTCTCTCTCTCTCTCTCTCTCTCTCTCTCACTCTCTCTCACTCTCTCATTCAGTCATGTTCCCTTTCCGCAACGCTGTTCCTACTTAATTAATCAATTAGTGGACTCTCTATCTCCATTTCTCAGTAGGGGGATACAATAATTATTTTCCTCTGATCCCTCTATCAGTGTTGGAAAAGGGGAAAGCATAGTGAGAATGTCTGCACACACACACGCACACACACGCAGACACACACACAGTTCATAGTTGCACTATTCCATTTCTAAGAGCCCTATTACAGGAGGTAAAATGCTGATATGGCACTTTACAGCACTTATCATATCCAGTTAACTCTTCAGTCTTCTTTCTCTCATTCCATCTATTTGTTCGTTTCACTCCCACAGTCTCTAAATGCATCTCTTTCCATTTTGAACTTCCTCACACCTACAATGTACTAGCATGACACACTATCGAACAACGATCATTAACACATCAAATGTAGTCCAAGCCTTTCTCAATGATTTATTATAGAACAAATGTTGCGCTATGATCTGGCAACCTGCCTTGGCAGCTAATCCACAGCTCTAGTGTGCTTCGTTTCTCACATTGATTTATTCACTGAACCCGTGCCTGAGCATGATGTCTGCTGGGTGGGATATAAAGCTAAACTGAGAAAGCAGTCAGCAGTGTTTAAGACACAGCTCACACTCCTCACACTGCCCAAAGTGTTTCATTTATTTTACCCTGAAGACAATGCCAGATTGTTGAATGACCATATGTATAGCCACATGTCTGTGTATATGATGGTGGTAAGAATACAGTATTAAATGTAGTAGGGCTTACTGAATTTGTGTGTGTGTGGGATGGTGTGGGATTGTATTTTTTTCACGTGCATGCGAGGGCGAGGCTGAGATGAGGTCATCGCCAGAGACCAGCTGTAGCTTTATGATTTCATCTGCAGTATTTTATGGGTACATTTACCCGACCTTCCTTTGTCTGTAGCCTGTTGAGATTCCTTGGCTACAATGGCAGAACATTTTTCACGCGGAACCTCAGTGTTAAATTTGCTCTCGAATTAAATGTGAACCTCAGTCCCTATGTATATGAAAGAACTCTTCTGCTCTGCGATTTATCGCAGAATGTCATATACCCTTTCTCATTTTTCATGACTCTAGCAGAATATAATGACTTTTGTTCTGTACTCCTTTAGGTTCATTATGTTTCCTCACATATTTTCAGAGAGCAAGTTGTCTATAGACAAGATAATGGAATGGAAAGTGCGGCGCCTTTCCACGTATGTTAAAAACACGATGACAAAACAGCTCGACAATTTTAGACTACAATTTATCATTACAGAAGATTGAATGGGTAAACTGTCCACCATTGCACCTCACTCATCTTATTTACTCTTAAAGATATGATGGTGCACTTTCACACCTTGGACAACCTTGGAGACTGCTGTTCGGCAGTTTCATCTAAAGCAGTGGTCACCAACCATGTTCCTGGAGTTCCTGAAGCCTTTAGCGCCAACCACGTGACCATCTAATCATTGCCTTGAGAAGTTCTTGATCAATTAAAACAAGTGTGTTAGATTTTGGTTGTTGATGAAACCTGCAGAAAGGTGGATCTCAAGGAAGAGGGTTGTTGACCACTGATCTAAAGCCTTCTTAAATCTCTTAAGTCAGGGAACATCCTGAGTGCATGCTGATCTCACCGTTTGCTAGATTCCATACTGATCTATCCCATCCATCCATCCATTTTCCATACTGCTTATGCTATACATGCTAGGTGTATTTGTGTGAGTATGTACAATTTTTCAACCTCATCTGAGATCACTTTTTACCTCATAAATTTCCTTCTGATGTATTGATGCTGCATTCATCTTACCTCGCATACTGGAACTCAGAATTATGTCATTTTTAACCTCCGAGCATTCAAGCTACAAACTGCGGGGGAAAACATGGATGCCTCAATGTACATCTTTTGTTAGCATCAAGACTGTGATGAGTGATATACACTTGCCACCTCAAAACATCAAACTGTATAGTCAATGTTATAGATTTAACAAGCTAATGCATCTGTATGTTGTTTGATTTAATCAAATATTTGTATATACGGTACCATATAACCTATTTATAGATAAGAAGTGCTACTTTGTTTACTGTTCATGCTGTGAGCAGCTATGTCGATATGGCATCACTTGAGATTATAAGCAGGAATTCCAACTTCCTAGAGGTTACGAGTTACGAGTTGTAATCGAATGCAGCCTTAGACCAAACTGTGCGATTGAAATATGAATAAACAGATTAGCTCATTTTTGTATGAAAAATTCAGAACAGTTATAACAAAATAACAGTACCCATGATTTCTTACCCTCCAAGATGACCTCTTTCCCTGTCTTTTTCAGAGCTTGAACGGCTTCGTCATGAGTAGCTTCTCGCAGGTCGCATCCGTTGACAGATAAAATGGCGTCACCAACATACAGAGCTTCAGTCTGGTCTGCTGCGAGTCCTTTGAAGATCTTAGAAATCAAGATGGGCATCTTGTTCTCTTTACCACCTGAAAGGTTAGCAAATTGGATCACATAGTCAGTTCACTGCCATACTGTTGATTTTCCTTGCACAGAACAATTTTATTTCAAATAAAATGGCCTGCAACAGTATAAGATATTTGACGCTGGAACTTAAACCGTTTTGAAAACCTGAAACAGAAACTGAAATATAAATAAATTAATCAAAACTAAAAAGAAATATCCAATTAGAAGCAATATTTTTATTTGTAAGAATAACTATACATTCGTGAATGTTTTAGTTCAGAACAAGCTTAAGGCTGAAACTACCAGAGGTCAAAAAAGTGTTTGCTATTGTTTATAAAGGTTGTGAAATACACAAACATATTCTACAGTAATTATATCACCAATTTTAATAATTATGTCTCATATTCTTCACAATGTTTCACATAATATGCATCAACTCACAGCTCCAAGATTCTATAAAAAAACCTTCGTACTCAACCCTGTTATGGCGGACATGCTGTTAAAGACTGATTTGCTATTTCTGTGATGTCATGTGCATATTAAGTGTGTAATGATTCAGTGCACCATAAGAACTGGTGTGTAAAAAAGAATTCGTATTTTTTCCTTTTTTTTGTTTTTTTTAAACAAATGCAGTCTTCTCACAGGCGAAACCCATTTCTCAAACCAAGTAGACATTCATAGCTATTAATTGTTTATACAATCAATCTAACAGGACACACCTGGGCAACAAAAAACACCTGCCAGTCACACGTTCCATTATTTTTGTTCATATGAAAAAAGGGGTGGGTTTGAACAAAAGCTGCCATTTTCTAAGTTGTTGAACACATCTAGATGTAAATATGAGGAAAGTTAAATCTGCAATTCTGCTCTATCGTCTCATGTTCATCTTTTGATTGCAAACCCAAATGTCTACAATGTATAGTGAAAACAATTGAGTCAGCCTTGCTGTTCCAATACTTTCAGAGGGGACTGAGAATAGAATTGAAATGAAAAGCTACTAGAATTGAAATGTATCATATCATAGAAGATTCAGTGGTAACATCAACTATCAATCTCTTTCCTTATGAATTGAACTTGTAATGTATCGTGCGGACGCTTGAAGTTTACACCCCTAGTGTAAATGTTTTAACTCAGGCTTTAACGTTGTCTACACTGAGATTGATTACATTAGTACATCTCACTTCACTTTGCCAGATTTCACTTATAAGACATTCTGCACTTTCTCATACCTAATTGATGTAGTCATGACAACCACATCAGCTTCGGCCATTTACTGAAAAGAATTATAATATGAACATTTTCCTTGATGTATTTATAATGTTCAAATGAGTTGTGTTATGAGGCCCTTCACTTTTATTTCCATATTTAAAAATGACTGACTATTAAGTGAATGACTAATAAATGAATGATGTGCACAGCCACACAACCATGAGCAAGGATTAGCATTATTACTTTTGTCTGTACATGCCCATAGTATATTCTAAGGAACTTCTATTCAGCTGAATGTTGATTCAGCTTCCCAAAGTACAAATGAAAAAGTAATTTATGCCACAGTGACCCTGACCAGGATAACGTATTTAGTGCAGATGGAAGATGAACGAATGAACAGATGCAGTAATCGCAGCACAAACACCACTCCACGTCAGTGCACTCTAATGGTAATAAACATATCCTTTCAGTTCATATCTGACTTCCTGTTCTGCCCCACATGAGAATAACACCCCCACCTGCTCCCAACACTTTTTGCACAAGGCGGGGTGACACCCTGGACAGGGTGCCAACCCAGTGCACAGCCCAAACACACACTATGGAAAATTTGGAAAAGCCAATCAGCCTACAACACATGTCTTAGGACTGGGGGAGGAAACCAGAGTACCTGGAGGAAACCCCTAAAACACAGGGAGAAAATGCAAATTCTGTGCATCTTTTGGCTGGAGGTAGAATTTGAACCCCGAACCCCGGAGGTGCGAGGCAAACATGCTAACCACTAAGCTACCATGCCCCCTCTTACTCCCTCCTACTCATCCCTGCTTCTTAATGTTGTTTTTATATTGGTGTATCTGCATGCGTGACCAGGATACCGTATTCACTGAACCTGATGAACGAATGAATGCAGTGAATGCAAATAAACACCACTCCACATCCACTGCACTCCCATGATAATAAACATGTCCATCCATTGTCCCGTGAGCTTCATATCAGACTTCCTGCTCTGCCCCACATCAGAGAGAAAAAATCCTGCATGCTCCTGTCACTTTTGGTTATGTCCCACAGGATCCCACGAACAAACTGATATCGGTGGAATTCAGAGTGAACTCAGAGAGCCGATATACTGTAACACACTATTGTGAATAATAATGAAATCAAATAGCTTCTCAATCTTGTGTGGTTTTTTAAATTGATAGATGACACATTCTTGATGGAATTTGCTGTAGATGAACATTTTTTGGGTAAAACTACAGTGCTTATTTTTTTTAGTAGATATTAATATGCAAACATAGAAGAATTGAACAAAGGAAGCTCTCCCTTTGACCTGCAAATCCCACATCTTGTGATGGTGAGTGTGAGAAAAAATAGGCTTTCAGTAGCTATAGGGCTTTCAGTAGCACACAATAAAGTCAGCTAGCTAACTGCCTCCTGCCTCCTTATTTTCAGCAGAAGTACTCAATATATCTAGCTAATCTTCAACAACAGGCAAACGACCACACAATTGAGATTGGAATATACAGTATGTTTTATAAGAACCTATTATGTCTGTGTAATTAGTGTAAGGAAGCGGAAAAAGTTTTAATCAGGAATGATTTCATTCTGAACAGCTTGAGTTCCTCTATCCCATAAGATATATCAAACTTAAAGAAGTCCTTAAAGAAAGAAACAGTTAAAGAAGTCCTTCTTTCCCATATATTAGCAAGATTTCCTTGGGATACTTCAGCACTGTGAATTATAATTCATTTGGCTACTCTAGTTATTTAATAGCTATCTTTACATTGACTGTTTAATTTATTTACAAGATACTAAGGTATAATTATAAATAGTGTGCGCATACCTATTTAAGCAGTCCTGTGTCAGAAGTAAGCGCACCAAAGAGTAGTATTTAAACTTTTATGGCTTTTAGTATGAATATTTTAGCCTTAAGGTTATCTATAAGCAGGCTTGGGGATTAATGGAATACATGTAACAGAGTTACGTAATCAGGATACAAAAAACTGGTAACTGTAATCCGTTACAGTTATGTCAAAAAACAGTGTAATCAGATTACAGGTACATTTCGTACAAAATGGGAATACTATCAGGATTACAATTTTTTTCATTTAAAACCAAAGAAATGAATCTTTTGACATAAGACAATATAGACAGTTCTGGTTCTCTTTTGCCAGTCGTGACTCACATGAGCAACCTCCTGGTGAATGCTCAAATACATTTTGCGCAAAGTTAATTTGGTAGAAATGAATACAAATGGTTCTCTGGAATGCATTTGTTAGGGTGTCCTCTCTTTCCCAGACATGTCCTCTTTTTCAGACCTTAAAAGAGTGTCCGGAAATGTCCCGGATTCGGCTTTAGTTTCATTATGATGTGCTTATGGTCTAACACTGCAACATGTGTGGTCTAATACTGCATCATTTTTTGACTGCCTGTAGTTCCTGTCAGATTTAGGGGGATAAATTCAGGCTGTGTCACAGACAGAAAAATGTGTTGCTCGCAATTTGGTGGAAGACATTCACTCTGAGCGTTCACCTCCCTATTTTTGCGAGAGAAAGCGAGTGAAAAACAGTCCGAGAAATATCTCAGACGGTCCAAAGCAGAATGCAATAGCAGTGTTCTGGCAGAATGTGTTAATGGCCCAGGAGACCAAAGAGCCCCAAGATGAAGAGAAATACATTCTCTTAGGGCACAATCATGATTGAAAATTCACGACTGTAATACGGAGCAAGTGACTAATGTGCAATAATATTGCAGACGAAAAGGAGTAGTAAAGCACAATCTGATGCTTTTCACCCACCATATTGCATAATGAATCCAAATTTTTCTGAGGTAAAATGTGTTTGCACACTATGTCTATATTTATTTGTGCAATATGCAAAATAAAGTTAAATATTTATTTAAGTAATTTCACACCAGCTTGTTTTTTCAGCATTTGGCACTTGATTTCTTGGAGCTAGGTCATATGACTGGCGCATGATCTGATTCCAGAGTATTGCACTAAATGCTTCCACAGCAAGATGTAGTTCTTGGGGAATCATTTCGGAATCCAGCCAAATCTTCGCTGCTCAGGAAATTAATAATACTGATAAGAGCAGATTAAATCATGTTAACTCTCAGCCCCTATCTCACCTGCTAGCTCCTTGTAAGGATTTATAAGGGTTGGAGGAAGGTCAAATGCTAATGTCTGCATCTATATCTATCAATGTCTGTGTTTCAAGAGGGGTTTTAGATAATTCCAAGAAATATTACATGTAATACACTAGAGGTGTCAAGATCAGGTTGAGTGTGTCCCAGGCCCAGAGTGCATTAGACATTTTTGAACAGATGCCAACATTTGTTGACTGCACACTTAAAAATGAAATGTGAAAACTGGATAGAGAAACAGTACATGCTAATCAAATTTACAAAGAAATGCATTGCATGAAATGTATAAGTTGTGTAAGGTGAAAAATACAGCTCGGAATACATAATTTCATTACACTGACCACTTTCCTATATCAGATGTCCTCTACCTCCCTGTGAATTACACTGAACACTCTGACAATGAGAATTATGCTTGGCTTGATCCTTGCAATGGAGCATGCTCCAAAACACAGACATAGATCTTCTTGAGTACAGGAAGGTTATGCCTGCAGTATATCTTCAGAGGAAGCGTCACTAAATCATTTTCAATGAACATTGGGTAGCCATTGCAACTGGTCTCAAGGGTTTCTGAATATCAGACATCCATCTGGTGATGTTAGAGGAAGTGGAGTAATGCCCTTGAGTTTGCCTTACGAAACACTACATGGAAAACAAGGCATACACATTTTACACACCGAAGCAACAAGGCTACTTTAGAAAATGCTGCTAATTTAGAAGAAAATACTTTTTACATTGATTTGGAATAGTTTTCATCATTTTCTTTCCTGAGAAGGATTAAAAATAATCTTTAGACATGTTAAAACATCAGAATGGTATGGTTTAATACCCATATTATATACTTCATATACACTCTACAGTATATTGGTATATTCACAAAGATGTGCAATATTGATTTTTCCCTGATTGTGATTTCCCATTTGAAATATATATATATATATATATATATATATATATATATATATATATATATATATATATATATATATATATATAAATTATTTACATTTAAGTAAAAAAAATCTAATCACTGCTAGCCTACAAAACACAGGAAAAGTAGCATCATATCAAAATCATAACAAGCCCATTTCAATGGTAGAAATAGGAATAATATAGGACTGTAGGAACAATATTTTTTATTCACATGTGGTACATTTGTTTTTTAAATAATCACTTAGCTATTTTCTCTAGTCTTACCCAATTGGTTGGTGATCTGGCTAAAGACATGTAGCTACAATCTTCTGCATTATTTGGGTAGCTACCAATTTGAAAATGCGCCACTGTCATACATATGTTTTAACCCTTCTGTTCGATCCCCATCGCTCTTAAACATGTACCATACACGAAAGTACTAAAGAAATATGGCACTTTTGATGTACTATGACCTTACTTGTCCTATTCTGCCCCCAACTATTGCCTCCTATTGAAGATCTTTGACCTTTAAAGACAGCTACAACCTTCTAGGTGGTTTGTCATTGCCCTAAATACCGCTGGCTAAATACCAATACTGCTGGAGGTTTGGAACTGTGCCATCGGCTTAGATATGTTTTGACCCTTTTAATGGATCTTCGCCACTCTACCAATCATTAATTCACCCCTGTGCTGAAAGCCAGAGTGCTAAAGAAACATGCTACTTTTAATATACTACAACAGTACTCCAATTGTTCGTGCTTAAATATTGCCTCAATTCATCTGCAAATATGCATATTTTTTTATTTATGTTATATGTACACTATCATTCTGGTGTAGTCTATGTTGTCGAATACCAGTATAAAACCTTATATAATTGCTATGAACAAGGATTATTTCCTCCATTAACTGAACTGTTAACCTTCTGTATGTGTATGCCTTTGCAAATTTTGAGCAGTGAGATCCTTCTGCACGGCTGCACAACTTTCTCTGAAGCAATCTGACCTTTGAAGAGATGAATAGGAATATAATGGTCATTTATATATGGAATAAGAAGGAACGGTTGACATTTCAAATGCTGACAGGGAGAGGGGTAAATTCTTAGCTTATTGCCTTCATTTGCTCTTGAAGGAAATTAAATGATGTGTATGAAATGTCAGATTAAGAATCTGTAGTTGAGGGAAAAGCACAAGGCAGAGCTGGATTATAAGAATCAGGGTTTACCGAAATAACTGAGCCAGTTACGTAACTTTCTATTCTGCTAAGTTGCTCCCTGGTGAGGTCTGTGAAAAATCAGCGAAAAAAAAGCACCGAACATCTAAGAAGCCTCTGCCTGGTTAGCACACCATAATTTAACGACACGTAGAGAAACTGCAAACCAGAATCACTGGGCACTGGCGAAGGTATATAACCCAATGGAAATACTTCCCAGTGGAAAATTAGGATCATGGAAGTCTTTCTTGGTCACACTTAGGGTTTCCACAAGAAAAATTACAGCAGATCTACTTACATCTGGCACTACAGTAAATATAAAAATACAGCTGCACTTTGGACTCAATGCAAGGTCATCTCTCTCTCTCTCTCTCTCGCTCTCTCTCTCTCTCTACCTGAAATAAATAGCACCAATCCCACCACTCCTTCTTGCTCTCGTCCCGTAGCTTTCATTTCAAGCCAGTGACAACGCTGAGCATTGTGGGTAATTCTCTTGTCAGCTGTTGGCATTGGGGTGCAACTCCCATCCCCCTCATACACATTCTGCCTCAACCCTCACTATGACCTCCTCAACTGACACAAACTACCGCTCTCGGAGAAAAGGCCATTTCATTAATAACTGATAAGGACTGACCCCCAATATAGTGAACAATGTGACTCACAGTGTTTAACACTTCCTAATAATACTGAACACTTCTTCAAGTCCTCTTTCTTGGTCAGACATGAGTGAAACAGCTGCAATCCTGAGACATACTCAAGGCACTATTAAATATAGCCATACAACTCCTACGTGTGGGTGGGTGGGTGGGTGTATAAGCGGGGACATATATAATTCCTAAGTGTGTGTGCGTGGGGAGGGGTGTTACGATATCAGTCTACGCAGTCTGCTCATTCATGTACCGAGAGCACAAGTATGTGAGTTGAGAAACAAACCAATTTCCTAGCCAGGACTACAACAAGCTGGGCTTCACAGCTGCTATAATATGCCAATAACTCAGCCATTAAACTACCCGCTTAAAGATATTATCATTAAATCTATTTAATGAGCCTGTTCCCATCGTGGGTGTAAAACAGTGCGCTCTTAACGCTTTAAACATTTATGAGAACAGTAGAACTGGATGAATTGTGGACGACTTTTCAGTCTGTAAGTGCAAGAGGACTTTAGAGAGTCCTGATTTGGGCATGTGGGTGATTTTGCATTGGGAAGTGTTATAACTCATTTATGTCACAACATTATACGAGTAAGGATGTAATCAAATGGATTATGATTCTGTTAAGGCTCTTTTCATAAGTGTGAGCTATTGTTAAGCTGTACAGTTATTCGACCTTCTTAATGAACTAAAGTCACTTTGTCAAAAGTCTTCTGTCCTACACTGTCCACAGTGACCAGGTTAGAGACATTCACATAATAAAAAGAAACAAAAAGACAGAGAAAAAAAGTTTTTACTGATTTGAATGGTAACTTTTTTTTTTCCAGCACTTTACAGCTTTAAATGTCAAACACTAGAGCTGGCAAAGAGTGGCTCAGCTTTTGTGCTCTTGTGTTTTATTAAACTCAGGACACAGTTGATGGTGTTAAGAATGAAATGAGTGTAAGTGTAACTTATTCTCTACCTTTAATGCTAATGCCGAGTCCTCCCACGTCCTGTTTGGTAACTCGCACGGTTCTCTTCACGTTGCTGATGGAGTCCGGGACAGCGGGAGAGCTCAGGTGGCCCGGCTCTCCATTCACAGTACCGCCGGTGGCCGGAGCGCTTTTAGCCGCCTCAGCGCTCACCTCCCCCGGGCTCAGAGTGAGCGTGTCCGCGCTGAGTGTCGCTAACACCCGGCTCCAGCGCTCCGCGGCCAGGCGAACCTCGAGCAGTCCGCTTTTCGGAGCCTTCGGTGCGGCCGCCATGTTCCACACATTCCTGGAATACCGGCCTGCCAGAGTCCCGTAAAGAGATAGGGGTGGAGAGAGAGAGAGAGAGAGAGAGAGAGAGAGAGAAAGCAGGGACGAACAACCCCCACTCCACCTCCCCCAACTGCATCTCTCTCTCTCTCTCTCTCTCTCTCTCTCTCTCTCTCTCTCACACACACACACTCTCTCTCACTCTCACTCTCTCTCACTCTCTCACACTCTCTCTCTCACTCACTCTCTCTCACTCTCTTTCACACTCTCTCACTCTCTCTCACTCTCTCTCTCTCACCCTCTCTCTCTCACTCTCTCTCACACTCTCTCACTCTCTCTCACTCTCTCTCTCTCACTCACTCTCTCTCTCACTCTCTCACTCTCTCTCTCACGCACACTCTCACTCTCTCTCACGCACTCTCACTCTCTCTCACTCTCACTCACTCACTCACTCTCACTCTCTCTCACACACTCTCTCTCACTCTCTCTCTCACACTCTCTCTCTCTCACTCTCTCTCACACTCTCTCTTTCACACTCTCTCTCTCACACTGTCTCTCATGCTCTCTCTCTCACGCTCTCTCTCTCACTCTCGCTCACTCTCAAGCTCTCTCTCACACACTCTCTCACTCTCTCACTCTCTCTCTCATGCTCTCTCTCACTCTCACACTCTCTCACGCTCTCTCTCTCTCTCTCACACACACACACACACACACACACGCACGCACGCTCTGTCTCTCACTCACACACACTTCACACACTTTTTCCTCATTTGTGTTCAGTTAAATTGGCCGTGACTGGACGGGACATTCTTTCATTCTTTCTTTCTAACTTTCTTTCTTTCTTCCTGTCTTTGTGGAATTGTAACAGTTTTTAGATACCTGTTGATCTACTAGTATCACCTGGTCGTGATTCACGCGCTATACCTGCTTTATTGTTTAGTTTTTCTTTTATTTTTACACTGTTTCATTTTAATGTTCTTGTTGTAGTTGACACTTATTTGACACCTCCGTATTAGTGAGCCCTGCTGAAAACAAAACAAAACAATCGAAACCCTCATAGAGTTTGTAACAGTTTTAATGGTTATAATGGGAATTGTACTGGTTTTAATGGAGACTGTAATGGTCCCTGTGGGTCTCTACTGGGTAACTTGTTGCATTCTGTTGGTGGCGTGTTATGTCTAGTGGATACCATTAAGGACCAATAATGGAAATGGTTTTACTGGTTAGCTGATTGTTTGCAATGGTATTTGTAGTGGAAACCATTAGAATTTCTGTGATGGTTTCTATTTGTTTGTTTTTAATGAATTAAAATGGAATTGATTTATCAGTGACTGTTTAGGACGATTTGGAAAATCTATTTAAACTAGCTACGATGAATTTAAGCCTTATTGTGTAAGGCTTATTTACTAGCCTGCTTTAACGCGTATTTGGTGTAATTAGATTTGTGAAATAACACCACTTAGGCTTACGTTTACCTGCTAAACGTATCCTCAGCCACTATGAGCCACAAAGCTTTTCGGCTCTAATGTTCAGAAACTTTTAAAAACTTTGGGGCATTTTGGTGGTGCTTGTTGCTGAATGAAGGTGTTGGTGTTTAGGCGTTACTGATCAGTTTCATTGTTTTTTCAGCTCTGCGCCGCTCTGAAGGCAAGTCTTTGTCGCCCTCTGGTGGTAGAGAATTTTATAGCGACGAAAAAGGATACTTCCATGTAGCAAACACATATGGGTAATTTCTGAAGCGACATAAAACATATTTGCATAATTTTCTTACGAGACCTTCATTAAGCCAAGCCTGGAGTTGCATAATATAATATATTTTTTGAACCCCAGAAAGATTTGTGTAGGAATGCTTGTTTTTTTGTTTGTTTTTTTTTAAAATACAATTGTCATGACTAGACTAGCATATATTGAATCTTGGGGCAGTGTTTGTCAGCTTGTTTAAGTGTTCTTGTTATTATTAAACCTAAATATCATATCTTATAACTTTCTGAAATCATCAAGGTGTTGACTGTTTACATTTGTTTAAAGAAGAAGAAGAAGAAGAAGAAGAAGAATGCTTGTATCATACTCTAAAGAAGCATGACTTACCCATTTGTCAAGACTGACTGAAAGCTGTTTGGTAATTTGGGACACACATTTTCACTATTTAATGCACATAATTTGCATATTATATCAAAATGAATGAATTTTGAACATATGTATGTGATTTGAACTAAATTTATTTATTTATTTAGTTAGTGAGTTAGCTAGTTAGACAGTCAACGGTTTAGTTAGTTAGACAGACAGGCAGTTGTTTATTTATTTATTTATTTAGCTAGTTAGTCAGTTAGTTAGTGAGTTAGCTAGTTAGACAGTCAATTGTTTAGTTAGTTAGTTAGTTAGACAGACAGATGGTTGTTTAGTTAGTTAGTTAGTTAGCCAGACAGTTGTTTAGTTAGTTAGTTAGCCAGTCGTTTAGTTAGCCAGTTGTTCAGTTAGTTACTTAGTTAGCCAGTTGTTTTGTTAGTTAGTTAGTTAGCCAGTTGTTTCGTTAGTTAGTTAGATAGTTAGTTAACCAGTTGTTTAGTTAGTTGTTCAGTTAGTTAGTTGGTTGGTTAGTTAGTTAGCCAGTTGTTTAGTTAGTTAGTTAGTTATTTAGTTAGCCAGTTGTTTTGTTAGTTAGTTAGTTAGCCAGTTGTTTCGTTAGTTAGTTAGATAGTTAGTTAACCAGTTGTTTAGTTAGTTGTTCAGTTAGTTAGTTGGTTGGTTAGTTAGTTAGTTAGCCAGTTGTTTAGTTAGTTTGTTAGTTATTTAGTTAGCCAGTTGTTTTGTTAGTTAGTTAGATAGTTAGTTAACCAGTTGTTTAGTTAGTTAGACAGTTGTTTAGTTAGACAGTTAGCTAGTTAGTTAACCAGTTGTTTAGTTAGTTAGTTAGTTAGTTAGCCACTTGTTTAGTTGGTTAGTTAATTAGTTAGTTGGTTAGTTAGCCAGTTGTTTAGTTAGCTAGTTACAGTAGTGTTCGTACATTAGACTTCTTACCTCAAGTTTTTGGGGGTCAGATTCCAGTTTCTTCCACTTACCATAAGCACGTACCATAAGTCTTCACTTACACTTTTCAGGGCAGAAAATGAATGATGATTTGAATTGTCCCAGTTCACCTGATGTTCCAATCTACCCAAATTCACCTTATATAAGAAATACTACTGTTGCAAAAATACACATAAAGTAAAATAAGACAGCTTGGAATTTCAAAAAAGTTCCAAAATATCTGAATTCACCCTAATTACAAGTGGTAACTGACTGCAGCAAAACCAACGAACTAAGCAAGGACCAAAAAAAAAGCAATACCACTGAAATCGTGACATGGGATGAGTTGGATCAGGTCCGACTCCAGCTCCGAGACTTCTGCTTCTGCAGCAAGGAGTAGCGGGAATAAGCCACACAAAACATGATTTATTTTAAAAAATGCATTTACTTAATATTGCATTTACTTAATACGTTATCAGAAAAAGTATTTAGAATACAGTAACATGTTATACCAAACTCTGTTTATGACCGATGAAATTTAGGAAAGAAAATGAACACACATTGACTCTTTCTGTCAGTGTGGAGCAGTGATGTGGAGGCCTCCAGTAATTTTGCCTATTCTGCCTGAAGCTACCACCAGTTCTGACTATTGAATGCAATAGTTTTTCTGGAATGGCAAAATGGTTGAAATATTCAGCAAATTGCTTATACCAGAAAGCTCTCTGATTCCCGTAATGTTACATACAGATGCTTTAAGGAGTGGTCACATTGTGTTTCCAACATGATCTGATCTAAGTTGTCTCGAAATATGGAAACTTAATGTAGATGTTCCTTCACAGCCATCATCACAGCCCGAGGACAACCTAGGACAGCTTTACAAACAATCAGAGCATAAGTTAGTTGCAGCATAACACTGGGTCTAAACTTAAAGGGAATGTGGCAGCATATTATTTTTGAGCAAATATTGTTTCCACAGGCTATGTCCTCGGTCTATCTTTAAAATCAGACTAGGTTAAGGTTTATTGTTATTTATTTTAACTTACTTCACTGAGTAATAATCTGGGAAATTAGTCACTGCACTCTGTAGGGAACTATATTTTTTGTATACAGTAATACAGGTCTATCAAAGTGTTGTATAATTAAAGTTTCTCCCTCTTACTTGTTCATGTCATTCTGTTAACAGATAATGAATATTTTCTGATCTTGCCTGAATGTTTTGACAATTAATGGAACAGCTAGTTATGACAGGCGCTAAGAGGACATGATGGACGTATTTTCTTATGTCTCTCCGAAGTGTTTTTATATTATGGGGACCAGCAAAAATATCTCAATTCTGTATAAATTTGTTATGAGGCACTGCAGCAACAGATCCAAGTGTTTGCCTCGGTAAATTCCTTAAACATTCAACGTTATGTTCATTCAATTTTTCATCTTTATTCCAACAAGAAGTTTTGTTATATTAACAAGCTGTAACTTCACACCCCTCAAAACATTTCTGGAGTAATTTCATATCACTTACAGAGCGGTTAGAAAAGGGAGTTTGGTCTACATTGCTTTAAATGTCTTTAATCAGGGAAGAGGAAACATTTATGTTACATGAAGAATTTTGTGGAAATCTCGTCAATGAAACAATATTGCATTATTATCGAGACGTTTCCACAAGCTTTGGTAATAGTACTTTGTTTCAAGATATTAGTTCTCAACTTTTCATGTCTTTTAATACAATGGGCAGTCATTTTTTTTTAATCAGTAAAACTGTCAAATTCTTTTCATAGGAGGTGCATCAATAGGACGCTGTATCTAAACTTGCCTTTCAGAGAGTTTTGCCGCATTCAATTTAACTTGGAGATGGAATGTCTGAACACATTAGTACATTTGACTGGGCAAAAACATGGACACTCCCATGTTTGTTTTAGTAATTACATTAGTAATCATGAGTTTATGATATATTTTACATATGCTGAGCTCAGTGTTACCAACTTTCCATGTAGGAATTTCAAGTTAAGGGGGCATTTACTTTGTTTTTTTTCATAGTCGGAGGGCAGAAATGATGAGTTATGCATATCATTAATCCCTCACTAACCACTTCATCCCACTCAAGGTGGATCCTGACCCTGGGAATTATTGTGTACATGGTATGAATTCACCCTGAATGGGTCACCAGTCCATCGCTAGGGGATGACGCAACAAGATTCATGTGCAAGATTTAACTTAGGTATGCATAATCATGCAGAATTTATATTAGCAATATACCTTCTTTTTTTCTTCCATGTTTTGCAAGAACAAAGAGTTAAAGCTGTCTGTTTAAATTTCCAGTTGATGAAAGCTAGGTTTCATATTATTTTAATGATGTTTAACAAGCCAAACTCGAGCAAATCACCAATAGCAAGCACTTGCGTGGTCTTTAAACAGTTCTAACTATGAACTTTCCTGTCAGTCAGCAGCAGGCCAGTCATCAGACTAAGATGTACAGTATCTGAGGCATGGTATATCACTTTGTTGTACACGTGTCTATTTTCGCAGTAGCACCATTTCCACAGTTGCTCCAACACTCCACATAAATGCAACAGTTGTCCATCTTCCATGTCAGTCAAATTCCATATACAAGGAATATAAATGATGCAGTTTTGGATGTTTATGTGTTGGCTTTTAGTTATCTAGCCAGTTATCTTGCCAGTGTTCTCCCTAATGCAAGCTGACAGTGACCTGATGAGATTCATTAGCAAAATTAAGAAAGCCTGCGGTGCTCTGGCCTTCCAAGATTTGACAATGAGAACCTTTCGAGGACCTTTCCATAAGATAAAAGCTATCAAACCAAATGAAGCATCAGAACCAAGAAATGAAGATGATGACCTTGATGATGACGCCGACTGTAACAGTGGAAGTATATTTAGTGTATTTATATCATACTAAGTATATTGAATACAAGATCAGACAACTTACAACCAAAATCACTATTTGCACATCTCTTGATGACCACAAAAGGTCCTTCTCCAGGATATGAAATGACCTGCAGGCCTGTTCACAATTCATTTCATTTAGTTTCCATTTATTTCAATGTATTCGTTTCTGTTCTACCGATTTCAACTGCCTGTTAGATAGGACTCATTGTGAAGTCTCTGTTTACAGGTTGTGAAGTTCTGAGCCTTGAATCATTAACATGCCTTCCTTGTGTATTGACCTGGTTTGGCTTTACCGTTTTTGAACCTGCTCGACCCTTTTATTCCTGTTTTTTGCATAATAATATTTGACCTTTTGCTTGGATATCCGACTCTCTGACATTACCCAACATAAATTGAATTATGGATTATTTGACCCTCGTTTTTGATGTTTTTATTCAACTCTGCCTTCTTGGTCGCTGAAAAATAATTACAGGCTTCACCTAATTTTATTCTAACCCTAAAAATACCACATTGTGCCCTTAGTGTTCTATCAGGGTTAAAAGTGAATGAAAAAGAACCAAGAAAGCCTAAACTCTAAAAGAAAAAAGCACCCTCCTGTACTCGTGTTTGCATGGTTGCTTTGCTCTGTTGCCCTGTAGATGTCACTATAAAGACTGTATAAGTCTTAAATGGCTGTTGAACACATACCGAGAGCTTATCTCCTCAGAAACAATAGCCAGTTGGACCAGTGTTGTATCTAATCCTGGCTTCTACTGAGTGCCCATATGGAACAGGAACTATGTGGATCCTCGCTGTCTCTGTCTGACATTCACACACACACACACACACACACACACACACACACACACACACACACACACACACACACACAGTGCATTGAGATAAACGCATGACATAGTTAGACAGCACTAACTTTACCAGACAGGTATTAATAAGAATTTAAATCTGTCTCATTGTATACTTTCTTGATTAAATCATTTAATTTTATGACTATTCTCATTTCCATTAGAAATTCCATCTGATTTCTTCTGTTTTTGTGTATCTCTCATATTAAATTGTTTCAGAAATTAAAACAAAGGCAACCTGAGTGAACAAAAAATACAGGTTTTATTTTTAAAAAGTAATAATGTTATTTATTGAAGCACGAAAGTTATCCAATGCCAACTGGGCCTGTGTGAAAATGTATTTGCCCCCTTAGTTACTAATTCCCCAAATCTATGAAACTGCATTCATAATGGGATTCACCTGGACTAGACGCAACCAGGCCTGATTACTGCAAATCCTGTTCAGTCAAATAAACACTTAAATTGGCCTTTTTCAACAGCATGAAGTTGGTTAAAAGGTCGTACCTAGCAACACATTATGCCTAAGTTGAAAGAAATTACAGAAATGATGAGGAAGAAGGTGATTGAAATTCATCAGTCTGGGAAGGGTTACAAAGCTATTTCAAAGGCTCTGGGAAGAGAATCAGAGTGAGAGCCATTATCTCCAAATGGAAAAACTCAGCACAGTAGTGAACCTTCCCAGAAATGGCTGACCTTCCAAAATTCCTCCAAGAGCAATGACTCATCCAGGAAGTCACAAAAGACCCAAGGACAACATCAAAGGACCTATAGGCCTCTCTTACATCAACAAAGGTAAATGTTTGACTCCACTATCAGAAAGATAATGGGCAAAAATGGCAAAAAAGGCTTCTCTGAATTTTGCCAAAACACATCTTGATGATCCTCAAAACTTTTGGAAGAATGTTCTGTGGACTGATGAGTTTAACGTGGAACTGTTTGGAAGACAGGGGTCCCGTTACATCTGGAGAAAACCAAACAGAGATTTCCACAAAGAGATCATCATAACTATGGTCAAGCATGGTGGTGGAGGTGTGATGGTGTGGGGATGCTTTGCTGCTTCAGGGTCTAGGCAACTTGCAGTAATGGAGGGAGACATGAATTCTGCTCTCTACCAGAAAATCCTAAATGAGAATGTCCGGTCTTCAGTCCGTAAGTTGAAACTCAAGCACAACTGGATTCTGCAGCAAGACAATGATCTAAAGCATCCTAAGTAAATCCTAGTCCTAGAAGTAAGTGAAAGACCTCCAAGATCTCCAGTTATGGGAAGCGTTTGGTTGCAGTTAGTTCTGCTAAAGGTGGCACAAACAGATTTTAAGTTTATGGGGACAACTATTTTTTCACATTGGTGATAGGTGTTGGATAACTTTTTTTAGCTTCAATAAAATAAATATATATAAATTGTATTGTGTGTTTACTCAGGTTGCCTCATTTTTTTAATACAAGTTGTTTGCATACTTTTATTCCATTGTTGAAAAGAATAAACATCTGATTCCTGCTTTACTTTTCATATATAGATGGCCTTAATATAAATGTAAATACATGTCTCTGTTTGATTGATGGGGCTGTGGCCTGCATTATGCTAACAGATGATAAGCAATTTTCAGTTTCCATCTGGTCATATATAATCGTTCTGTTTGTCTGTCTGGACATGGCAACATGGTGTGTGTGTGTGTGTGTGTGTGTGTGTGTGTGTGTGTGTGTGTGTGTGTGTGAAGATGGCTTTACTCTGGAGGTTTAACCAGGCGTCTGCCGGCTGACCTTGTTGACCCCGGACTTTTGCATCATACTGAAGTGGTTGAAAGAACAGCAGGTACACATATAACACACACACATGGAAACACACAGACATGCACTGATGAGCTTCGGGTATAATGAACAGCAGGAGAACAAGATGAGTGGGGGAGGATGGTTGGAGGCCTTTGGCATTGTTATCGTGGAGGAACAGTACAGGCACAGTCAGGTCACTGAGAATGTGCGAGTGTGTGTGGCGCATGCCTGGGTCACACTCAAGCTGTTGCTCAGTGACAGACCTGCTGGTACTCTACAAAGGCCAATGACAAAAGACTCACATTCAGAGAGGCAATCCCAGCTGTCAAATAAACACGTGCATGTGCGGCGTGCACACACACAAACACACACACAAACACACACACACGCAAACTGCCACAAGTCACATCACCAGGGTGACTTCTACCATGCTGTCTTATTTATGGCCCTCTTTGTTAATATAATACACACACACACAAGCACACACACTAACACACACACACACACTGGCAAGCTTTCTTGTTAATTTGTCCGTTAAAAATTATCATCACAAAAGGCATCCCCAGTGACATGTATGTTATATTCATAGGCAGAATGACCAATGACTTCCCCAAAATCAATTTGTATAATGAATTTTAATTCTTAATTCTGAGAAAACAAATGACAAATGGAGTTTGGATTATCAATTCCAACGGTAAAGTATAACCAGGCTCACATAATGGCTGGAATATCTGTATCTAGGATTTAGGTTAAACAAAACATCACCAGCAAATTTAAAACATTATAATCTCTGATTGCGCAATAGTCTTTTTAGAGCATTGTTTTAGGTGTTTTGTAATGTGGAAATGAGTGAATCTGGCTACTTTCAATTAAAAACTATGAATAGATTAACATTTTGCTAGTAAACTTGATTAGCAATTAACATTGAACACTTGCTTCTGGACAGGCAATGTTAGTTAAGATATTATTCACTATTATATTCTATTATGAAAGCCAGGATTTTATGCTAGAAAGCTGAAGAGGTGACAAAAAAGAATATTTGTAATGTCATATGGGGAATATTAGTAAACTGTTACCAACTAGGTGTTTTGTTATTGAGGAAATGAGAGGAAAATATAACCTGGGTATATGGGTTAAAGAGTATTGAAGTAACTAAATCATTTTCAGAATGAAATTGTCTTACTCTGTACCGAGTCTGAATCATTGCGGATGGATCTAAAGTGCCTCTAAAAAGACTGAAGAGACAGCAGTCATGAGGAATACATCTTGTGTGCTTTCACTCACTCTCTTCCGAGTTCACGCTCATGTTCATTTGTTGTTGCAGGCTGGCAGCTGTGCAGCATGTTCTAGAGCAGGTGGCCGGCTCGCAGGGTGGACAGGGAAAAAACCGAGTGGCATGTGTTTGCGTAGGCGGAATGAGGGAGGGTGGGGATGGAGACAAGTCTCAGCATCCATATATCCTGTTTTGCGATGGGAACAATCTACGAGTGTTCAGCTGTCATCACTGGCCATAAAGCATCATTACGCCATCCATGTAACTAACCTACACTGATCTTTGCCACTTGTTGAGTGTGCAGATAGAGTTCTTTTAAAGAAGTGAATATTTTGTTGAAAATAATATCTACATCTTGATTCATTTATCTGTCAATTGTTTAACTGTATTGATTCATCCAAAGGTGACCTAAACTGGTTGCAGGTCATGTGATTCCTGTGGGGGAAATTAAAGGTTTTCAAGTAGGAAACATATTTTTTCATGAATTGCATGCACCCAGCACTTTAAACTTAATATCTATTATCAAAATGAACTGAAATGCAATGGACTGGTGTCCCAACAAGGGTGTATTCCCACCTCACACCCAGTGATCCCAGGATAGGCCTTGCATCTACTTTAACATTGACCAGGAGGATAAAGCATCCATTTAAATGAAAAGAAATGCAAGCTTGCATTTTAATTGATTTAACAAAGTAACCCCAAACCCTAAGGGGTCTTCCCATTTGCATATAGGCTAACATTACATTCATACTTTGTCGGAGAAAACATCATGTGCCATATGTTCCAGTGTCAGTTTATGTGCCTGTTGCAGACACACAAATATTTACTGTGCCCTAAGACTGTTGGTGAAAATATATGCAGTATGCTGTCTTCATGAGTCAAGCCAATTTTGCAATGTGTAATTGGAGCAGTCTTTTAAGATTATTACATGTCACGCTGTTTGAGATGATCCTAATAAAACCTTGGTTGAATTCTATAACAGGATGTTTTCCATGTCAGATTATACAATGAAAATCCTCTAATGATAGACCTCCATCCCATCCATTTTCTGTACTGCTTATCCTACACAGGGTCTTGGAGAGCCTGGAGTCTATCTCAGGGAACTCGGGGCACAAGGTAAGGAACAGCCTGGACAGGGTGCCAATCCATCGCATGGCACAATCACACACACACACACACACACACACACACACACACACACACACACACACCCATTCACACACTACAGACAATGTAGGGATATCAATCAGCCTACACTGCATTATTTGGACTCGGGGAGGAAACCGGAGTACCTGGAGGAAAATACCTGAAGCATGGGAATAACGTGCGAATTTCGCCCACAAAGGGGAGAGATGGGAATTGACCCCCCAATGCCGGAGGAGCTAGGCAAACATGCTAACCAGTAAGCCACCGTGCCCCTCTAACAATAGACCAGTGTTTAAAAAAAAAAAATACTACATTAAGCTTAAGTTATAAATCAGCATGATCTGAGTGCATGCACAAAATTAAGTTGCATAAATGGAGACATTTTTTAAAGTGAGTTTGAGGTAATAAGGATATTTTTCTCTCCATTAGCATGTTTCATTTATGTTTTGCCATTGCCACTACCATATTTGTAGCTGTCCTTTGATCCCCCCCCATTGTCCTCCTATTGGTGGCTTTTAAATAGTGTAATGGTCTTACTCTGGTCACAGTGCCACACAATCAGCTGCCAATGAGCAGGTCACCTTAAGACAGCCGATCTTATCTCAGCCGATCTTAACTCATGACCAAATAAATCTTTTACCTTTTTACTTTTCCATCCATACATCAATCCATCCATCCACTTTCTATACCACTTATCCTGCTGGGTCATGGGGAACCTGGAGCCTATCCCAGGGACCATCGGGCACAAGGCAGGGTACACTCTGGACGGGGAGCCAATCCATCGCAGGGCACAATCACATGCACATTCACACACCCATTCATACACTACAGACACTTTTGGACACGCCAATCAGCCTACCATGCATGTCTTTGAACTGGGGGAGGAAACCAGAGTACCCAGAGGAAACCTCCGAAGTACGGGGACAACATGCAAACTCGGCAGACACAGGGCCGCGGCGGGAACCGAACCCCCAACCCTAAAAATATGAAGTGACCGTGCTAACCACCGACTACATTTTTACCTTTTAAAATATATATTTTTTATATTTGTCTGTGACAGCAAAATTGGGTTGAAATTTATACAGTGTCAAACTGTATGAAGAGCTGCAGTGCACAGAATATTCTCATATATTGCCAAAATATCAGAAAGTTTGATTTGTTTTATCTGACCTGACAGCTGCATGTTACTCAGTTGATTTCCCTTGGTATTACTGTGGTACATTTTACTTCCAGGTGGTGTGTGAAATGCAGAATATGCCATTATTTTGAAGGCTAAACTCAGTTTTCAGTCATTTATCACAGGAACGTGTGAGCCAAAGCAGGTGACTATATATATCTCTGGATAACCATCATGAAAAATAAAACTTAAACATAATCCCATAATGTCTTTATTTACCAGATGTGTGCATCAGGATGCGGATCCTGTGGGACCCAACAAAAAGTTGCTGGAGAAGGCGGTTTTTATTCCTATGTGGACAGGAGTGACTCTGAGTAGGTTGGTCTAAAGCTTGTGCTATAAAGCTATAAAGCTTGTGGGACAAAGAAGGCAACATTGATTATGATGTGACATTTACCATGTCTGGTGTTGGGCTAAATGCATATATTTCCTTATCCTGAACAGGGACATTGTGGTTTAAAGTAGTTTTAAAATATATTTTGAAATATAGACCTGATTAAGTTCATTAGAAAATATCACAGACAGGTACAAGCTAAACCCTTTACACATTTCTATTTTATACCAAATGAAAATGAAATATTTTTATACGTCAATGTAATTTGTGCTATCAAAATTTTGGATAATTTCGTCATATTTACATAAAAGTCAGAATATCCATTTCACTTAACACTCAAGCAGTGTTTAATTCTGTGTATGTTCACACATTTCACTGTCTTTGAGTAAGTAGATAGTCATTTGACAATAATATTTGCAGTTGGGTGAAAACATAAATGTGTTATATTTCCACCCAATTTAATCATTGGTAAAAGGTTACAAAACTTTACCAGCTTTCTAGCAAACCTGGCTACTGATTTTAATAATACATCAGTTACCTCAATGTGAGCTGCCTTGCTAGTGAATTTGGATGCTAGTTCTCATTAGAAATATAATTATCTAGTTAGGTAGTTTGCTAACAAACTACCTTAGTTAAGCTGGTTAGCTACCTACATATAACAGGTGGCATGGTAATGCCATACAACTACAGGGTCTTTGTTTCGATCCTGAGCTGGGGTTACTGTCCGTGTGGAATTTCGGATGTTCTCCTCATGTCTGTGTGGCTTTCCTCCAGGTTCTCTGGTTTCACAGATACATGCCAGTAGCTGTATTATCTCTAAATTGTCTTTGATGTAAATGAGCAGGTGCATGGTGCCTTCTTTAGACTGGTGTCCCATCCAGGCTGTAGTCTCACCTCCAGTGTTCCCAGAATAGGTTCCAAGATGAATGAATGAATGAACAAGTAACATTAGAAAGGTAACATTTACTTTATGTTTCATGTTCTGATTACTGAATCCTGCATTCATGTGTTCAGGTGTAGGCATTGTGAAGCTGAAGACAAATTTCCAGAAATTTATAATAAAGTTATCTATCTATCTATCTATCTGTCTGTCTGTTTGTCATATACACCTGTATTTTGTTATCAAGGCTAGTTTTTATGCTAGCACTCTAGTCGTGTTGTTATCAAGTTTGTAATTGATTTTCTGCTTAAATATGTAAATACTGTGTGCCCAGTCGTACTTTCACCACACTTGTGTTGGGCATCTGCGAATTCGACGTTAATTAACGTAGCACTGAACGTGCTAAATGCTATTTGTTTGCATTGAGTTACGCAACAAAACCAGACGCGCGTGGCTATTGGCTGGGCTGGGAGCTAATTAAAAGCAGGTGTTTACAGGGCGCTTATCAATTCCGAGTAATTTTTGCACGTGGTGAGACACGTGACGAGGCAGAACGCGCTCGTGCGCCTCTTCACTGTTAGCCCCGCCCTTCTGCTCCTCTTTGCTTTTCTGTCAGTTGTTTAGTGCGCGCGCTTCACTCAGAGGAGCTGCGCGCGCGAGGCGTGTAGTCGCGAGCAGGTCTGAAAATTTATAATATATATATTTTTTGTTTGTTTGTTTGTTTGTTTGTTTGTTTGTTTGTAACGGTCAAAGCGTCGACATTTCGGATCCGAAATCCGGCGCGGAGGAGTAATGGTCGGAATTTCGGGCACTTTCCAATGTAAGTGATTTATTAGATTTAGGCTTGAATTTTGTCAGGCTTTAAAAGCGCCGGTTATCTGAGACTGCTTGTGTGAAGTTGCATTTTCATATCAGGTAATAAATAAGTCAGGGCTGCAAACATGGGCTGTTTCGCTGGAGATGCTTTTGGGTTTTGTTTTATTTTGTTATTTCAGATGCGTTTGAGTTTTGCTCAGTAATGGAGGAAAGCAGGGCATCTTTATTCTGGGATGCTCCAATAATACTATTATATACCATTCTATAATACTTTACACTGGCAAACATTTATTTATTTATTTATTTATTTATGACGCATATTCGTATGAATGTACATTCTCTGGAATAAAAGCTGGTACTAAATCGTACTTTTCCTTGTCATTGTGTTGGTATTCTGAGGGTTTTGTCTTTTGTACCTTTCAGTGTGTCTCTTTTTTATTTAGGGTACTTAATTGGACCACTTTTGTAAGGTTGAGCCCCAAGTTGAAGCTACTACCCCAGTGACGAGGAAAGGTTCAGTTTAGTACACTTTTGTTTGTTTTGAGTGTATAAACCTCTTTCATTCCCCATGTTTAGTTTACCTATGTGGTGCAAAATAGCCTCAAATAGACTGCTGCGTGTACAGCTTCAACCTGCAGACTGTCTGTCAGACTTATGGAGACCAAAGGTTCCTTGAATCAAGTCTTATGTGTGAGAACTGCTTAGAGAAGGACTATCTCTTCTCCCCCCTCCTCTTTCCCATCCGTTCCTCATACTGGAGGATTTGGAGCTAATCCACTCAGCAAAGTTTCACACCATCTGGACTTTAGTGCTGCTAAAGAACAGAACTGCAGGAGGCCTCGCCTTGCCGGTGCATCTGTCTGTCTGTCTGTCTGTCTAGAGGCACATGGGTGCCAAAACCCAGAGATGAGACCGGCTGTTGTTGAACTGTTGGGGTGTAGCCATAGAATAAATAACACAACTTAGTGATGAAGGTGTAGATGCTGCTATGGATGATGATGATGATGATGATGATGAAAGTGTTATGAATGCTTGCACCACAAGGGGGCAGTGCTCAAACCCTCAATTGGTAATGGTGACTGAATTGTCTTTCAGTTGTTCATTAATAGGCACTTTTATCCTAGTTAGGGTCTCTGTGGATCTAGAGCCTATCCTGGGAGCACGAGGCAAGAATATACCCTGGATGGGACACCCACCACCATGCACTCACACATGCACACTCGTTCACTTTAAAGCTAGAAATCCACCTACTGGCATGCTTTTGAGAGTTGGAGGATGCAGATGCAAGCAGAGCATGCAAAACACAGTGACCTGAGATCAGGATTGAATCAGGGACCTGGTGCTATGAGACGGCAATGCTTGCTGTGCCACCATGCTGGTGCTGAACCATCATGATCAAACAATGAATTGCCCAAACAGACTATTAATGCATGTGTGTGCACGGGTTGCTGTTTTATCACCTGTCACAACTTAATCCCGCTTACAGTATATTTCACATGTCTGTTTTCTGTTTGTATTATCGTTTTAACCTTTTGAAGACGTGTGCTGACTTGGACCGTAGGTTAGTTTTCCACTTCCATTCTAGCACTGTGCGTGTGTGAATCAGATTCCTTTCCTCTGACTTGAAGCAAAGGAACTGTGGACAATGAGGCCCTTCAGGTTTGAATTGGAGATCTAATTGGTTTTGGCGCTTGCTGCTGTGGGGCTCCAGTGCTGGCAGTCTAGCACTTTGGTCGCATGGGAGAGTTTGTGAACGTCAGAAAGGAAGCAGGAGAGAGGAGAGGCTGGAGTTTGGATTTTCTCTCCAGCCTTAGCAGCTGTATGTGTTAGCCCTAGGCTAGGACAGTCTTGGGTTTTGCATTAGAACCACCCCAAATGTTTTGACCTCCTGTGAACCATCCGGCATGTTTGTGCCACTAGAGGCTAGTTTCTCAGACCTTATTGAAGTTCTTTTTCGGGGGGGAAATCATTTGATGGTTCATTCACTTTCATTCAGCCTTCCAGAGGAATGTCAGTAGAATCTGGACCAGTTTTTGGTGGGAATTATTTCCAAGAATTTATAATGAAAATGTAATATATTTCAGATCTAATCATAAGTCAGTGGATGTTTGGTTACATATGCACTAGCAACCCTGCCAAACAAAATGTATGCCTTCAGTTCATCCTATGTGATGTCCAGAAAGAGATGTCTGGTGCAGTAATTCTTTGGTCTAGCAGCTGTGGATGTTCCTGATATCACTGTGTTGCTGTGTGTGAGAGAGAGGGGGAGTGTTTAAGAACAGATTATCCATGAAGGGAAACGTGATGAAGTAATTGACATCAGCGCCGCCAGATGTTTCTTGTTGCGTGGCGCTGTGCGGACAGGCTGGGAAAGATGGGATCCAGATGTTTCGGCTCCCTCCACCAGTGCCTTTGCCCAGAATGGCGCTCCACTGGAGACGGGGTTATTAGTGGGACCGGACCTCCTGGAGTCAGACCTCTGCATCGAGTTTAGAACTGCGGATATGAGCTTGACTTTAATGCTGATTGCTGCCTTCTGTCTTTCTTTAAGTCGTCCAACACTGACCAAGTCTTGATTTCCAAGCTGATAAAACTGAGCTGGTATTGGCTCTCTTCTGAAGTGGACCGGTTATTCTCAAGTTGATTCAAACAGAATAATGACAAACTTCATTAACGAACGTAGAAGGAACAATAGACGATTTCTTAACCTGCACTTGTTTTGTCAAAATTTCAAATGATCTCAAGTTCTACACTGTACTAACAGCAGTACTGTTTGGTTGGCTTGGAGTGGTGTTCTAGAGCATACACATGCTACCAGATATCAGATTCATTCAGTAGCTCACTTTCAGTGGCACAAATGAGCTTTGAAAAGCCCTCGCAGTAGTGAGAGGTTTGGGTTTCTCTCTATCTGATTGGGGTCAGACCCCCCTCCTGCTCTCTCTTTCTCTCCAGTTTTGTGTGCTTAATAGGACAAAGCCACCAGTCAGTCAGTAGATCATCATAGGGAGAATGTTCAAAACCTTGTGAAAGAGGCTTATCACCACATTAAGCTTCTCAGTCTTAAACACACACACTCACACACTCTTACTGTCTCTGTCCTGGTGTCTGCCTCTGTCTTCCACCACCCCCCCAGTCCTGCTCTCCTCCCAGTTTCAATAGGAAAGCCAGCTGTTCCATGGCTGTCAGCGGCCAATGGATTATTGAGGGGGGAAAAAGGAAAAGTTCCCTCACTCTAGACTGTGAGAACTCTTATTGTGTGTTGACAGACTGTATGTGCGTGCCTAAGTGGGAGTGTGTGTCACACACCTCTCTGTGTGTGTGTTTGTGTGAGAGAGTGGCTTAATCTGTGTTCACTCTGTCTATATCATACAGAAGATTGTCATGGACAATATCATATACCAATTTGGATATACACCACAAATATCTGTTTAGATAAACAACATGGTCAAAGTAAACTTGGAAGTGTCTTTGGCTGATAGTGTTGGGAGTGTGTATTGAATAGGGATGTAACTTTGTTACTAGTTAAATATTATGTAATTATTCTGATTTCCATAAAGAACTTGATGAGCTGATGTTCAATTAACTGGTATAATCAAGTGACATCATACCAGCTGAAATGAAATATGCAGAAACTGTGGTTTACTACATTATCAGCTCAGTATTTGCGCCTGTAGCCCTCAGCACATTGGTTTTGGTCTTGGGAACTCTCCCTGAGAGTAAAAAAAAACCAAACACCTGCTCCAGAGGCTTTTTAGTTCCAGTGAACACCCCAAACTTGTACACCATGACAGTGTTGATCTCTGCATCAAAATATTGCAAGGTGTCTCTCTCTCTCTCTCTCTCTCTCTCTCTCTCTCTCTCTCTCTCTCTCTTTTTTTTTTTATACGTGTGTGTGTGTGTATATATATATATATATATATATATATATATATATATTTTATATATATATATATATTTTATATATATATATATTTTATATTTATATATATATATATATATATATATATATATATATATATATATATATATATATAGTTTTTTAAAATATTTCTCCCCTCACTGAGTTCATGTGATTTGTAGGGCATAAGAAATACCCAAATACTAATTTCAGTATTCAAATTCTGGCACCTCAAATGCTTCAAAGGGAATTCGAATACTGGAGAGAGTGGTGCTTGTGGTCCTCTCACTAATGGTGTGCATGTTGCAATTGAAAATTTGGTTCAAAAGTACTGGAGTATTCATTTATTCATCCATCATGTATCTTTCATCAGTATTGTAGCATACAGCCACAAGACCGTAGAAAGCCTGAAAGCAGTTGGTTACTTAACCTCTGTAATTTGGTGCAATAAATATATTTTTTTACACCTGCAGAAGATTCCCCCCCCCTCTGTATTAGTATAAACGGCCTTGGAAAGAGATGCAGAGGCAGAAGGTAACCTTGACAAGTGAGAACAGGTCCTGCAGTCCAACCTGAGGAAAAGCATGCTCCTACGCAGTCTCTTCTTACTGCCAGGTGTTCTCAGCACACCACAGCTGAGCCACCTGCAAAGCACAGGTGTGTGTGTGTGTGTGTGTGGTAATAACACAGCTGTGTCTCTTGCCTAGAGGCCAGCAAGACTTAAAAAGACTGATTAAAGGATAACTTTCAGGTGACGGGCATGCACAACCATACCCTTTGAACAAGGGTTTTAGCAAAACACCCAATTTTGAGCACAGGGACACTTTCACCTTCTGTGTTTATTTATTTATGTATTATTTATTTGTTTATTTATTTATTTAAATATGTATGTAAATAATATATCCTTACTTTCCATCATATTAGTACACTTCTCATTCTGTTAAGGAGACTTAATTACTAAAGCTGCATTTAATATTGATATCACTATCCTTAATGCTAAATATATTCCTTCCTCTTTCTCTCTCGTTTCACAAGATTCATTTCTGTCATGAAGAATGTAGTAAATTCATGTAATTTATCCAAAGGCAGTCATTTTATTTATTCATTTATTTGGTTGTTTATTTTAGTTAGCTACCTAGTTGGTAATATTCACCGTCAGTTAGAGGATCCTAGTAAAGCTTGAAGAACTTGCTTTCGTATAATGACGATTTACATTCGAGTCATATCGCGGTAAAGAGTTGAACTACAGCGAGAAACAGGGCTCCCAACCGGTTCAGAGAACAAAAACAACTGAAAGTGACCACATTGCACAGTTTTGTTTTGTTTTTAAAAACGTGTTGCTTGTGTAGCCCGCTAGCCTATCCCTGGAAGTCCTGAATGTGTTTGAAACGATCACGTCTTGCATGATTTCCTCCAGTAGGTCGTTTTTACACACGCTGTGTAGCGAAGGTATAATGTTACATGGATTCAGTTCATGGATGAGGAAACATAGTAGGTTAAACTTGCTGTAAATATTTGCTCAACATTAACCTAATTATGTTAATGTTTGGATTAGGCATAACCTGACTGTCTTCGTGTTGTGCTGCAGTTTATCACAGTTTAGCCATCTAACCCAGACTAGGGATGGGCATTTTGCCAGCTAGCATATCTGTGCATTTTTAAACGGGACGTTTTTTTCCTAACTATATTGACATGTAACACTGTATTTGACACATTTTTATGATGACATCCAGTAAGTGATTACAGGCTGATTCTTAGCTACATGTTGCTGCATAAACAATACAATTCCAACACAAACACAGCTGCCAGGACTAACAGCTTTCCGAATCTACTATTTTGTTATATTCAGACCTACATGTATAAGAAACCAAAATAACCAGCATTTCATTTTGCTCTAACTGGCTTAGGAACGCCGTGTCGAGGTTGGGACTGTAGAACAGGAACTAAAATATCGACTCTTCTTTTTTTTTTTTTCTTTCTCCATTTCCGAACCCTGACTGAGGAGTAGTTTTTATTTATTTTAATTTTTTAATTTTATTATTATATACGCACTCCCATTTTCCTAAACGTTCTCACAGCAAGCATATTGTTTATGTGCACTCTACATGGTAATGCGCTGGGAATTTGGTTTTGGTTAACTCGAGCACTATGAAGCAGCAATACTGATTTCTAAGGGCATCATGATATTGTATTTGAGACTTGGAAGACGAAATGACTCTACAGCTTGATTATATATAGTTGTGTGGTTGGTGTGCGTGTGTGCGCGCGCATACACGTGTTTCATCTATGCTCTTGGCTGCAAGCTGTGGAAACTCTGGGGTGCTGCAGCCAAGCGAGCGTGTGACCTACCTCTCATAAATTTTAGTGCAGACTCATGCACATACAAACACGCTCTCATTACCCATGGTCTCTCTCTTGCGTTCTCTCTCTCTCTCTCACACACACACGCACATATCCATTTATGAATCTTTTGGACACTCCCTTCTTGATCATAGACCATCATTCACCATCACACAACACTTTTCTCTGCATATCCCTTTTCTTTCTCTCTAAAATGTTCTCTGTCTATGTATACACAGTCTCTCGCCACAAAGTGTGTGTGTTCATGTGCCTATAATGGGGGTAGGCAGGGTGCGTCAGGCTTTACTTGAACTAATGGCTCCCAGGCGTGCAGCATGGCCAGACATACTGGAGCCGAGAGCGGAGAGAAGGAATGCCACTCCAAAACCCAGCGTGAGAGGGGAGAGATAGAGGGAGAAAGGGAGGGAGGTAGCGGGGAGTGCATGGCTGGAAGAAGGTTGTGAAGAATTTTGTTGGCAGGGAGGACAGCGGTTTTGGGTAGGCCCACCTTTGAATTCCTCCCCCCTATGTGTTGAACATCTGTATAAACTACCTTCTATCAATCTGCACACTATATTAAACCATAGTGAAGGATCAACATTGGGTCTATGAAATGGATTTTTTTTCTTCTGCTAATTGGATGAGTAGATGTTTATTGTTCTTTCAGAATGGAATCCAGCAGGAGATTTCGCTCTCTGTTTCAAGGCACACTTTTGAACCCAAGATCACAGCCATAGCTAATGGAAACATTGCGCTTTTTTTTTTTTTTCGTTTTTTTTTTTTTTTATAAAGAAAGAAGACTTTTAATGTGGGGAAACTTGAGGTGCAAGATAAAACAGAACTGTTTTATTGGCAGTTATTCTGAATACCCTACTCGGCGTATCTATCAATAACAGGACTGCTTTGAAGAGTGCAGTGCAGATGAACAGACAGTACTGCTGACTGAACGATGATCAGACTGAAATCTGATTTAAATTAACAGCGGTGTTCAGACCTCACAGTAATCACACCTCGCGCAATCTGAGCAAGTGATTCCGACCTACGGTGTCAGTTGAGATGCTTGTGTTTTCCCCGTTTCTCACCCTCATGTATTATGCGGTCTTGCATTTTGTATGTAAATTCTATAGCCCTCCCCCACCCGTCGTGCGACATCGCATGTGCACACACAAGCCCACGTCAACTCACTTTTATGGGTCCTGAGCTTTTCAGGGGTGAAGCCTATAGCTCTTTATTAGCATGTAAATGAAATCAGTTGGCGTAAACTCAGATTAACTCGGGGCTATGAGCATTGACCCCACTTGATTGAGTTTGAGTTGCTCACACCCGTTCTATAGGTCTGAATGAATTTAGCGTTCTCCAAACGGTCTGACGTAACCTCGACTGGTTTGGTATTTAAAACATGAATAGATGTCATAGGCTGAAATCTTGTGTAAATAATCAGTAAACGATCGAGTAGCTAATCATGGCTGCAGACTTGAATGAGTAGTTTATGGGTTTTGTAGGGTGGAGAAGTTCTCACATGTGTCCTCACATGCGTTTCCTGGGAAGAGGAACACTTCATGTGCATATGCAGCTGTGAGAAGATCGGCTGCACAGCTGTTTCCACTGTATGTGTGTGCTTTAACTCTGCGCACTCATCCTAATGTGGTCATGCTGGAAGTATAGACAGTGAGTTGAGTATTGTGGTCAGCCCCTTCTGTGTATGTGAATTTATTTATTTTTATTTTTTATTTTTTTATGTGAAGATTCTTGTTACATTTTGCTAAGGGTGTATGAATGCTTGCAGATTTGTTTTTAAACTGAGGAGCTTTCAAATTTTGTTGAATTCTGCTCTACTGTAGCGAAAATGCTGATATGTTTTCACCTAACCAGCTTAACCTCTGTATCAAAAAATACATCTCTTGCCTTTTTTTTATTATTATTTATTTATTTATTTTTTAAATAAATAATACCAAGTTTGAGCAAAAGTTCTTATGATCTAAAAATTGTTGTATACCTTGTCAGAGGGTTCAAAACATGCACCGAAACACACATTGGGCGTGCAGGGCTGGGGGGAAGGCAATAAAGGGTTTCACAGATGCGCTGTGAAGTGTAAACTCATTATTTAGCAGTTTTCCTTTTCTCGAGTACACTGATTAGTTAGCAGTTGTTCTGTGCCTCGTTGCTCCACTCTGACCCTTGAAACCGAGCCTGCAAAAGAGTGACGTTTAACACCTTATAATGGCCTGCTTGTGTTTCTTTGACACCACTGTGTTCGTTTAGCTCTCCTGGCTTCTGTAGAAAGGCTGTTATGCTGTAAGTATAGTGTATACAAAGTATAAGTGTGTACATTTTGTTTTCATGTATTTTTTTTTTTTATACATACATAAATATAACATGACTGTAGGTTGCTTTAAGGTGTATTGTCAGGTCTCATTATTCAGGGTGTTTCATTAAGCGACTCGTCTTTCCCCCTCGTCCTGGCACATACTTTGTTTGACCTTGTGGTGCCAGAACAATTAGTTATGTTAATCACCAAACCCGCCTCACTAAATACATTAAATAGATTATCAGCTGATTGGCCAGGAGCCACCAAGTGGGCGTGTTGTTAGCCCAGCCAGCTACGCTTCAAGTGAGCATCGTGAAGTGGGGGGAAGTAAGTGTGTGTGTGTGTGTGTGTGTGTGTGTGTGTGTGTGTGTGTGTGTGTGTGTGTGAGAGAGAGACCGAGATGGAGAGAAAAACAAAGTGAGATTAAGAGAGGTGAAAGGGGTTGGATAGCCGAGCAACAAAAGAACGAAAGGCAAGTGAAAAGTGGTGAGACAAATAAAGCTACATCCCAAGTGCGAAAGGAAGCGAGAGAGAGAGAGAGAGAGAGAGAGAGAGAGAGAGAGAGAGAGAAATAAAGAAGTCTTTCTGAATCTCCTCGCCCATCTGGACTCCATATGTGTTTCTCTGGCTGCAAGAGGAGCTTGGACTGCAGCACACATATGCAGGGGGCTTAGACACTAGACACATGCCCCACATATGAAGAAGAGAAAAGGGGAGTGAAAAGGAGCCGTAAACAAGCTAGACCACGGGACTGATTTGTTTTTGGATTAAGAGAAAAGGGTGGGGGGAAAAGGACCGTCCACAAGAGGTGAGGTGTGTGTGTGTGTGTGTGTGTGTGTGTGTGTGTGTGTGTGTGTGTGTGTGTGTGTGCGCGTGTCTGCAAATATCTTGCTTGTATGCTTTCACTTTTTAAGACATCTTCGAATTTTATATTACCTCCATGAGACAAAATTGGTCATTCCTGGAACACAATATGTGTCGTTAAATTGAAATATCTATTTGGCAGTCTAATCTTTTGGAACTGTGCTGTTAATATTTAGACTTGCGTTATGGTGTAGTGCTGATTTTTGTTGGCTGTGGGTAAAGGTAGTCAATGGCTATTCCACATGGCACATACTTTTTAACCACAGACAGGAGAATACTATACACATACACACAGTGGGGGAAAGTCTGAGAGATTCATCACCAGCTCCTCCTTTGCTGGATCTGTCCGTGTAAGCATTACTTTATCACATAAACCTTACTTCCCTGTCTATAGCCACAATAAGTAGTGACGTGTGTGTGTGTGTGTGTGTGTGTGTGTGTGTGTGTGTGTGTGTGTGTGTGTTGGATGATCAGATGGATGGTATGCATGGACGAATTGTGTCATAAATATGTTCAGATAGAAGGCGGTGCTTGAGGGTTTGCCAAAAATGTCTGTTTAGTAACAGCATATTTCCCAGACTTGCTCGAAGCTGTGCTGCATCGCACTGGAAAAGGGCTCCAGGGCAGTGTGTGTTGTAGATTGATAGTCACTGCAGGTCTGCATAATCGTAGCACACACAATCTCCCGACAAGCCCTGACGGACATACACCAGAGCACGCTGTACACTGTCAGCCTGAGAGTCCTGAGTGTTTGTGGAGGGAGGTGTGTGTGTGTGTGTGTGCGCGCGCGTGTGTGATCCTTCCTGCAGACTGACTGTCTGCTTTGCCATAAAATGTACAGTTTTGCACGTTGTCTAATTATTCAGATTTCATGAGAAAGAGAGCGAAATAAGAGATGTGGAAGACCAGACAGTTCAGCTTGTTTACTCGTTTCCTTTATTCGATTAGAAGTTAAAAGATGTGATCCGAATCTTGCAACATGTTTGGGTCACATGTCCGTGGGCATGTTTTCAGGGCTGGACCAAGGATACTCTAAAAATACTTCACGCACATGGACACTAAGCGCACACATGAGATTCAGCCAACAGGAAGTACCCTGTTAGCGCTAACCTGCAGTAACCGTTGAAGTGTCATGAAGCGATCTATTGATCCAGCTGATTTACCGTGCATGTGGAAGTCATGCTTTAATAAGCTTGCCATTATGACCCTGCACTTCTCAGGGTCGAGACGAGAGCGGGGCCCTGCAGGGCATCGGCTGCGCTCACTCTGTAAGTGCACTATCACTAGCCACAGCGGCGCAGCTTCTTTGTCTGAGCTGTATTCACTGACCCCAAACTTTAACCTACACTGTCCAGCAGATTTCCCTGGGGACACAGCTGTAAGTTAATCTCCTCATGGCCCCTGCAATTAGAGAGACGGGACTCGGCTTGACCTAATGTTCGCAGGCCCTGCGTGGGAGTGCGAGAGGGAAAAGTGACGACTTTATCTCTTGAGTTTGAGTATTCGTTAGCTGGAATAGCTTTCTGTTGAAGCTGGTTGCTTATACAAATAGAGCCACAAGATGAAAAGTTTTTATTTAGAAGAATATTCTAGAGTTGTAGCTTGTCTCGTATTTCTCCCGCAATAACTTTGCAATAAGCACACAATTCCTGAAGCTGTCGTAACAGCTACAGTGTACGACAGCCTGAAGCGTGCGGAAACCGCGTTCTATCTAGCTGCACTTTCTCCATCCTATTGGAATGACATTCTTTTTCATGTGTATATACCTGTGTTTGCTTCAGTATGTTTAGTACAAATTGTCACTGCTAATGAGGACACACACACACACACACACACACACACACACACACACACACACACACACACACACACACACACACACACACACACAGAGGGCCTGTGTTTATTCAAGCCCCATGTGGGAGATCTCTGAACTGCTCTTGAGATTTGTTATAGAGGAACTTAATAAAAGCCCCAGGCTTGTCCTTTCACAGAATGGAAAGCCATAAAAGAAGTTCATTTGAATACGGTTCATGAGTGTGGGGTCAAGAGAGGGTTTGTTTTGTTGTAATTAGTAAGGCCAAAGTAGTTCCATAATACAACACACACACACACACGCGCGTGCACACACAGTCGTGCAACCTGTTGCTGAGCGCACATGCGCACACACGCCTACATTGCTGGAGAGGAACAGATGTGTGTGTGTGTGTGTGTGTGTGTGTATTGTTAGTGTGAGAGGACTGACAAGCACCAGGTGCAGCCTTTGTTTTGCTTGCCTTTGCCCAACCCCCATTTGCCCCACACACACATGCGCACGCGCACACACACACACACTTCCCATCAGCCATGTCTTCTATCCTCTTCATCTCCAGGTCCCTCTCTCTCTCTCCTCCCCTTCTGCTGAGACACAGGTGACTGTTGGAGACTCCAGCTGCCAGCATGCTGCCCCATTAGCTCCATATGGTAGAGATGCTCTGAGGCTGCTGCCCCCCCCCCCCCCCCCCACCCCTTCAACCCATGCCCCCTCCGAACACACATCCTCTCTGTTGAAGATTTTGATAGCTTAACCCTTTGTATCCATGGCTCGAGGGGGAAGGGGCGCAGGGTTTGTGTGGGTGCTGGGTGCCCGAAGGTGGTACGAGTCTTTCAGTCTTTTGTTGAGCTGTGTTTAAATGATTTTCCAGTCTGGACGCACTCAAGTGCTTTTAATGGAAAGGCGTATATCGTTTTAAACAAAGGCAGAGCGGGGCTTTTAAATAAGCTCTTTGTGCAAGTTGCTCCAATGTTAAGCGCTTTAGCCAGTGGAGGAGGGAGTAAATATCTCTACTTATTCATGCTAATGGACTTGGTTACGCTCTGCAGTGAACTATGCTCGAACCGGGGCTTATACGTGCATCTGAGCTTTGACCATTGCTAGTTCACGCCTTTTGAAAAACCCGACTACTTTCACTGGTGGTTCTTTTTATGGCCCATGCGTAGGCTAATTCATGCTTAAATTCCATGCTACGTATTCTCATACAAATTTTCAGATTCTGTTAATTCTCAGACGTTTTGTAGTTGGTCTAGTAACCCTGTCAATTGAGAAATGATGAAGCCGTCGTTTGTTACGTTTATTGGAGTTTTTCAGTTATTTGACTCTGTAGGTAAGGCGTGTACGTGCAATGCGGAAGTGTGTTTAGCGTTTGAGGTTGTATAGGTTTGTACGCTTGCTTGGATAACTGCGTGTGAAAGAAAGCGTGTGAGAGTGTCGGAAATACATTGCCACAGCATGCATGGCTTCATGCACAGATGTGCTCCCATACTCAACCTCCTTCTTTGTCAGACTAGTGAAAGCTAAACAACATGATTTAAATAACAAAAGACAGGTGAAAGCAGCGCTGCTTTATTTGCATAACAAAAGTGCACACCTGCACATAAAAAAAAAAACGGATTGCTTGTCTAAAGCGTTTAATATTTCTTTCATATTTCTCATCTGTTCATATTTTTCCACACACTTTAGTGCTCTCTGTTGCTCTCCCAGCCCTATACACAGTAGTTTGTATTATTTTTATGCCATTTAGTAACAGTTGGCGCTCCTGGGAAGCGGAGCACTCTGTTTTATTGTCGATGAATCAATATTTAGCCGAGCAGATAAAGATAGGCTGTGTTAACAGCGCTGTGATCTTGCCAGGTGATCAGTACACCCTGAAAGTCCTGAACCCCAGCTGCCTTGTGTGTATGCACACGTGTGTTTAATATAGCATCATCATCTCCTAATTGCAACATGTAGCACAGAGCAAAGTCCAAACATAGTCCAAGAGCTACCATTGGCCTCACATAACACATGAGGTCGTCTTTGTCTGTAAAAGAGACGTAGAGATCGGTGAGCTCTTTATCATTTCCTAAACAGTAAAAGGGCACAATTTTGGTGAAATGTATAAAGGGATCCCACTTCTTACCACTGAAACTCGCACCAGTGTGTGTTTTATTTGTGTTGATCTGTGTTTCCTCTGTAGAAAGATGGAAAAAGTAGACCTTATTCATTTTATGGCACAGAGCCAATCCACTTGGCCTCGTCTGCATCCATCCCTTTTATTTGTTCTGTCTTTTCTTCCTGCCTCCTGGGTGAAAAACAGGTGGTCACACCGAAAGGAAAAAACACATTATTTGCAGTAAGGAATAAATATTTCATTTTTGCCACGTAGGACTGTGTGTGCGTTTTAAACATACGAGTGTGTCACACGTGCCAGTAATTGTACAGTTGAAGAGAATATATATTTTTTAAATTATTATTTTTTATTTTTTTTGCTTGTTTGTGCATGCGGATTAGTTTTGATTCATTGAGCTATTTGTTTGTAGGAGTAAAACATGGATAAGTTGATTCGAGACGTCGTCTTTTAAAACTTATACTATAATTCCCTTCCGTAGACACCAATTCATCCTGTTAGTCCCAATGAATACACATGGAACAAAAAAAATGTCCTGCTTACAAAGAAACGCCCATAAATCTACGAAACATCTCCTATGAAACATCTGACCTTTGGCAGCTTGAGCTACGCTTGTCTATTAGCCGCTATTCTAAAAGCATTTTCAAGCATCAGATATACTCGCAATGGAGCTAATGGCTCAGCTCATGGTTCTTTCAAGGACAATAGTTTCTCTGATCTACGACTGTTGAGCTTGGTGGTCCATTCAAAGGCAGAAAGTTTGCGGTGAATGGCCTTTGTGAAGGCTAGTTAGCAAGCGTGAAATAGCCAAGCCACTTTTTTTTTCTTCTCCCCTCCCCCAGCCCCCCTCCCTCAAACTAGGGGCTCAGTGATGGACTATTCTTCTCGGGGACAAAGCTTGGTTCATTTGCACCTCAGCTGTGGGGCCTCCATGGTTAATAAGAAGACGACATCTGGCATCTTCTAACCATGGGAGAGAGGTTCCTCAAGGCTCTGTGTTGGGCCAGAGCTCAGTTTGTTTTGTGTTGGTGCTGTGATCCCCACTGGCTTTCACGTATTAGCCAGAAAAAATATTTTCAAAGTGAGGTATTAATATAATACTACTTGGGTAATTAGTTTTGGTATTTGCCTTATGCCACAATTTTTTTTAAAATTTATTTTAAATTCAAATATTCTCCTGACTGAAAATGGGTATATGAGCTTTGCACATTGCTGTTGGAACTTTTATCTCTTTCATTCTCATTTATTCAGAGTAGAGAATGTGTTTGCTTCCAGCGCATGTTTCATATAGCAGAGAAATATTTGAGGCACTGAAATATTTGATAATGAAAATATAATTAAAATTATATTTCTGTGTTCGTTCTTTCTCAGACAGTGGAGAGAAGAAGGTTCTTGCCATGCCCGGTTCTCCAGTGGATGTAAAGACTCATTCCAGACCGGCAGTATCCGCCATGCCCCCTCTTCCCTCGGTCAACCCCAGCGGGCCCCGGCCTGCCGCCTTTTCTTCCACAGCATGTATGTTTTCCACACAAATGCACAGTTTACATACTAAAAATGTAGCATACACTCCATTCGAGATCTGCATTGGAAAAACAGTTGTGCACACACCTGTGAAGTCCATCTGCTTTCACTTTTACACCTATATCGGTCAGCACACATCTGTCTGACTTTTTAAAAAAAAAAACAAAAAAAAAAACCCTCCATTAACCCTATAGTTTCTTCATGTAAAATAAGATTAGAACCATTTTATAAATCCATAATAGATGTTAAATTCTACATTTTATTCATTTCATTTGATTTGGTCATTCTGCCATTTTCTTCAAGTGACCAACGGGATGAACCATTCTCCACCAACCCTCAACGCTGTTCCCTCCCCACCTCAGCGCTACAGTAATGGACCATCCTCATCCTCTTCTTCTTCATTGGCCAATCAGCAGCTTCCAGCCACATGTGGTGCTAGGCAGCTTAGTAAACTGAAGCGGTTCCTCACTACATTGCAACAGTTTGGCAACGACATCTCGCCTGAGATTGGAGAGAGTGTGCGGAGCTTGGTCCTTGCCTTGGTGGTACGTTGTGTGTGTGTGTGTGTGTGTGTGTGTGTGTGTGTGTGTGAGAGAGTGTGTTGTGTATTCTGTTCAACTTAACAAAACTCTTTACTCTCTCCTTCTAACAGAATTCCACAGTCACTATTGAGGAATTTCATTCCAGACTACAAGAGGCCACTAATTTCCCTTTAAGACCATTTGTCATCCCTTTCTTGAAGGTAAATGCATTATCCACTCTACTGTATTCTACACTTCTGTGTATCTAGTGTTGAGTAAATGTGTAGTCTATATCTCCATACTCTTTCTGAAGTTTTGCTAGCCAGAACTCTTGGATCGGAACTATTGATGGAGCATTAACCGCACAAGATCTGTGTGATGGATGCAAACCGGAGTAATAGTATTTGAAACTGTTTGCTTACCCTCTCCTTGGTGTCCTCACCAAAGATGAAACCAGAAGAAACCTCGGATTAAATACTTAATACTGTGTGAAATGTATAAGTATGCTGGCCCATTGAGGTTATACATACACTGATGGGAGTTACAGAACTGGACTTTACACTATTTGAAATAGGTTGGATGGCATGCACAAATCCATTTCGTGTATGGTTTCACCATGCTTGCAGATTGATGTTCAGGCAAAGATACCACGAGGTGGGAAATTCCAGACGAAAGATTACTTTCTCTCAGAGCTGCAATTCTCTGAGAACTAGAATTTCTCTGATTTATGTCTCTGGGTTACTGAGACAGTTCTCCTCCCCTGCTGCATGATCTAAGACTTATTCGGAAGTGTGAAACATGGCTATAAAGTGTCCCAGCACTTTTATGGGGCCTGAGCGACATATGGACTCCAGCTTAGATTAATGCAGGCGTCCAGAGGATTGGCCCTTCCTGGAAATGTCTTGCCTGAATGATGGACAGCATATGTACTGGCAGGGGATTGAGAAAGAGGAAGGGAATGGTAATTATGCAAAGTATGGTGTTAATTAAAGAGAAAGAGAGCAAGGAAGTCCATCTTGAAATGATAACCTACTCGAGGGATGTTTATTGGGCCCTGTTAAGGCCAGGTTATTGTTAAACACGCCTTAACCTGTAACTGTAGGTAGGAGTCAAACTTAGGTTAGCCATATACGTTGTATTTTTATATGCGGTTAAATCGGCTCAAATGGGTTCTGTTGTTCTTTATTGAATTAATGTATCCGCATTGACGGAAACCAGCTTTTCAGTAATCAGCATGTCTGTTCTTATAACACAGTCCATATACCAGTCCTGTGCAAGGAATGCTATAGATCTGTTTTGTGTCATCTTGACAACTTTGCAAATCTTTTCTCCTCCCCTCATCTCTGGGGTTTTTACATGGCCGATTTAGTGTGTATTTTGTCTGGAGACGTTAAAGCCAACAGTAGTCTGGAGGGGGACGTAATGCTAAGGGAGTGTTTAGTAATGCTGAGCAGGGCCTCCATCAATCAAAGACTGCATGCAGACGCCAAAGACCCAGACACGGAGGCTGCTTTGAGGTTTTTGCACAGATTGATTCTAAGCCCCGATTCAGGACCAGTGTGTGGGGGGTGGCTAATTTGAACCAGCTTAAGGGAAAAGATGAAACCGCTTGCATATCTTCAGGCTGTAAAATAAATAAATAAATAAATAGAATTAGGCAATACAGAAAACTTGTTCTAATTTATCAGTACCATGTCAAAGATGGAGAAAATAGAAACTGTGTGAAGAAGCATCTGACACACTTATGCAGTTTTATTCATTTTTCCCTTGCAGGCGAATCTGCCATTGCTTCAGAGAGAGCTGCTGCATTGTGCACGAGCAGCTAAGCAGACTCCAGCACAGTATCTGTCCCAACACGAGCACTTGCTGCTCAGCACAGCTGCACCTTCTCCCGCAGACTCCACCGAGCTACTGCTAGAGCCAAGCGACCACAGCAAGAGACACAGCCCTAGCAGGTACCCACACAACATATACTGGACAAAGTGGTTTTCTCAGTTTGACCATAATATGATCCATAATTTTCCTTTATTAACCATCTTTAATTAGAGCCAAAGAAAATGGCTTCCACGAGCGACCCCCAGCGCCATTAGAGCCTCCAGCCAAGCGGATCTGCACCATTAGCCCTGCCCCCAGACATAGCCCTGCCCATCCCGTGCCACTCCAGATTCACCCGACCCCACCCCCTCTCCAGCACTACGCCCTGGATGACATCAGCACCCCACACCTGTACAGAGAGCCCCATCGCATCCTGGAGCTCAGAGAGCTGAAAGACAGGCCACGACAACCAGGTAATTACCATACTTGCATGTGCACCCGTACACATTCACATAATGGCAGGAGCCTGTCCAAAAACTATGCAAATCAAATGGTCCATTACATGGATTAATGTAGGTAGATAATGAGAGGTGGCTCTATACATAGATGAATGGATAGGTTAAAGAAATCTGTCGATTCCTGAACATTAACAGGACAGTGGTAGAGAGGAAAGTAAAGAGGGTAGAGGAGGTCATTTAAGTAAATTGATATAGGCAGGGGCTAAATCCCCTCGTGCTTGTCTTGAGCTTCTGCCAGTTCCCTCCGCACAATACTCAATCTTCATTAAAGAGCGTTTGAACTGCAATAAGAGTAGAAACATCCCGACACTGATGGTGGGCTCTGTGTGAGTGCACGCGTGCAAGTGTGTTGTTAGAGCCTCATATCCAAGCCTTGATTTGTTTAGAAGTGGCCTGCTCCGCTCAGCCAGAGCGGCTCCCTGAAGGAATGTTGAGCGTGAGTGTGTGTGCGCGTGCACTATGAGGTGGAGAATGCATTCTGACAGCTGAGCTCCAGATGTGGGTTGTGAGTGATGTGGTCTCTTTGCAGTCTGTTTTTCATCATTGTATCATCATTGTCTTAAAGTGTTTTTTTTGTTTTGTTTTGTTTTGTTTTTTATTCCTGTATTTTTTCAATTATTTCTGTTCTTTATTTATTTAATTTTTTTATTTGACTGTTTTCGTTTTTTTTTTTTCTTCTTCTTCTTCTTCTGTAAGGCATAAATATCCTAGTCTGATGGTAAGTGATTTTATGTGTGCTATGTCTCCTAGATCTGAATGTTCTCATGTTTTGTAATCAGGTTCTAATGGGGGCTACCACGAGGAGCCAGTCGACCACAGACTGACTGAGAGAGAGTGGGCTGACGAGTGGAGACATCTAGACCATGTAAGAAGTACTTCTCGATAATTCGCACTTAGTCCAAGGATATATCAAATAAGCTGCAGAACAGCATCCAGATGTGTACTTTATTATAATGCATGTGTACTACAATTAGGAATTGGGCATCACATAAGAAAAACAGAGGCTTTTGTGTTCAGTTATCAATTAAAATTTTTTTCCCCCCATTTTCTATTTGCACCCATGTTGAGTCTGTATGAATTTGAGCATTTATAGAGGAACAGACAAAACAGCAAACAATCTGGAAAAAAATTACAATTATAGGTGCTGAACTGTATCGTGGACATGGTGGAGAAGACGAGGCGTTCAGTGAGCGTCCTGAGGCGCTGTCAGGAATCAGACCGTGAGGAGCTCAACTACTGGCGACGGAGGTCCAGTCAGCTCGACGGTGCACGCAAGAACGCTCCAACTCCCAGCGCTGTGTCCTTCTCCAAATCACACAGTCCACTCTCTGCTGATGCAGTCAGCTCCGGTGAGTTCTCTAGTACTTATTATTATTATTATTATTATTATTATTATTATTATTATTATTATTATAACTGGTATCTATTATAACTGGTTTAGAGCATGATTGGGGTGAAAAAAATTGTTCCATTAGCAACTGATCTAACAATGTTTGTGTAACCATTCATGGATGTTTGAGGTTTGAGTGACTCGTTTGTTCCCTCTTGTGGTGATCTGAGGCACTACAGTACTAAGCTCCAACTGTCTTTGTGTTCTGACTAATGGACTCGGAGCGTGTGTGCGCGTGCCTGCCTGCCAGTGTGCCTGCTGAGTGAGCAGGTGTTGTACGCTTGTGTCCAGGCCGCTACATTAGGAGAGTGTGTTGTTTGAGGTCTGCTTTCTGGCAGTCACTCATTTCTACCATCTGTGATCAGTCCCTGCCCAAAACCAAGTTGCCTTCTATATGACTGCCTCTCTCTCTCTCTCTCTCTCTCGCTCTCTCTCTCTCTCTGCATTGGCCTCTTCTGGTATTGAGTACCGTGTTTTAATGTGAACGTTCTCTTCATCTTTCAGATCCTCAGCGGGAGCTCTCTCTGCATGCTGGCCCTGGCTATGTGCCTGATGAGATCTGGAGGAAAGCTGGTAAGGGTGGCAACCCTAGGAAACCTGTTTACTACCCCCACATGCACCTGTTCCTTAGTTTCGATCTAATCTGGCATTTACAAGCATTATAGAACCCATCTAATCCTTACGAATGTCCTGCATAGACACTTTTTATATCTGAAGAAAAGAAATATTAATATTTGATATTTTTTGTATTGTAATCAGTGGCTCAGATCCTAACCTTTTTGATTCTGTGTGACTACTGTAGAGGAAGCGGTGAACGAGGTGAAGCGGCAGGCAATGGATGAGGTGCAGAAGGCAGTAGCTGAGGCAGAGCAGAAGGCCTTTGAAATGATCGCAGCTGAGAGAGCAAAGATGGAAAAAACTCTGGCTGAAGCCAAAAGGAAAGCCACAGAAGATGCGATTCAGGTCATCAACGAACAAGAGGACTCCAGTGAGGTAAGTGTCTCTTTTTAATCCATCTGTCCCTCTGTGAGCCCATATCCGGTCTAAGTATCTGTGTCTGTTTATCTGCTGAACTAAGCATGCACTCACTTCCACCCACACCAACTCTTGCTCTTGTTTTCTCTCAGTGCTGCTGGAACTGTGGCCGGAAGGCGAGTGAGACGTGCAGTGGGTGTAATGCAGCTCGCTATTGCGGCTCCTTCTGCCAGCACAAAGACTGGGAGCGTCACCACCTGATCTGCAGCCCGGGCCTCCAAGCTCAACCCAAAGCAGTGTCCGTTCTTAACACGCGCATCCTGACCAAAGCCCCTGAGAGCGGCCCAGCCCAGAGCCCCAGCCTGGAAAAAACCTCCAACACCTCACGAGCCTCTACCCCCCCAAGCCCCTCCTCAGCCTCCACCCCTGACACTAACACACATTAGAGGAAACGCTAAAGAAGAGATATGGACATATTACATCTCAGTGACCTGAAAAAGGCTATAAACATCAGAAAACCATGCAAAAGGAGCCAAATCAGTAAACTCATTAATTTGATATTTCACACAAATGATGGGAGTAATGGCTTATTGTTTTCAGTTGGACAAAAAGACTGTTTTGGATATATATTTTTTTTTTCTTTAAGGACAGTAAACAATGTGAAATCACTTTTCTGCAAAGTATAGCGATGTTCTGTGTTCTCCATTCAAGGAATAGGAAAAAAATAAATCATCGGATGATTGCTGTATCTCAGTACTGACCGTTGCGCTGGTGTTTAACGATTCTTCTTGCACAAAACATGTCAGTCATTTTTGTGAGTGTGAGTATGTGTGCATGTTTGTGTACGTACACGTGTGTTTTCTACTGCATGTGTCGGACAATTTGATTGCTTGTAGAGCAATGTCTGGAAGCAGGAAGACCATTGCTGGCCATGCATCAAGACGGTATTCATTTGATACGAGTCTGCTCTTGCTGTCTAAAAGTACCATTAACAACTCGACAGACAGCAAAACAGAAAGTACGATGGTACGACCACTAACTTGCATGAATTCATGTTTCTGTATTTTGACCATGGCTACCAACCCCTGGGGAGTATTCCACGAAGTGAGTTGTTCAAATCCAGGCTTCTTCGAAATAGGCTTAACCTAGCCAGTCGGGTCACTCCATGCTCCGCGCTTTCTAATCATCTGTGGACCTCCTTAGCCGTTGAGTGGCTTTATTGCGATTTGTGAATGGCACGGATGGTCCTGTCCCAAAAGGATAAAGGAGCCGCTAGACTGACTGCTCTGCGCCCTTGGCTATGGGCTACACGCTCCCTCATCCACTTGTATTTTAATAAACATAGCTGATCATGCAGTACCTGTAAGTGTAGGATGTATTGTAGAGCTTATGTTTTGGCCAGTGTAGATTACCTACTAATAGCTTTTATATGTTCTGAATATCCAAGTATTGAACATGTGAACAGTTTTATGGACCTAATAGTATGTAGGCTACTTTTTATTTAAAAAAAAAACAAAAAAAAAAACTAATAAAGCTTCTAAGGCTAGACAATGCATCATGTAATAAGATTTGTTCGGTTTGCATCAATTTAGTTGGACACTGTGGCAGAATGTTGGTTTAGTTCAGTGTAACTGTGACATGTCGTGTCCCCCCCCCCCCCCCCCCCCCTTCCCTCCAATGGTATTGATCAAGCTAGGCTAAACGTCACGATTAGCCTGACACAGAGCAGGCTTGTCCAAAAGCATCTTGCCATAGTAACTGAGTGGGGCTTAAGATTATTGGAGCGAGTGACACAATTCTCCAGGCTTGAGTGACCTGAAATAAGCCTGGCTCATCAGGTCAGCTCACTTTGTGCAATACTCCCCCTGGTCTAGAGGGTCCGGGCTGCAGTGATGAGCAGTGCATAATCACACACAATGTGAAAACACATCTGGTACAAAAAACTTGTCTTCAGGACAAAGATCTTGCGGCCACTTTATAAGAGAGCATTGTGTTCCCAGCAAAAGGTGTCAATTATCTTCTCAGGTTTTCTTTGTCTTAAAATTAAGCTTGTTTGGTTAAATGTGAGAATTAAACTTTGGGGTGTTTTAATTTAGAAATCTGATTAAAACTACGCCTTTAACGTGGCTCGGGCTAGGTTTCATACAAACAGTCCAGTTTGGGCTGTTTACAGCTTGTTCTTTCATAACTCTTGCACAAAAATACTCTTCATTTTGGAAGTTTTTTTTTTTTTTTTTTTTTAAATCATTATCTTGTTCTTTCTATTCTCACAATAGTCTTGGTTAAGAATGAATAGGAGGAAGAACCTTATAATACTAAGCTTGTGAAATTGCCCTTGATATTAGTTTATCATTTTATACTGTGGTCTATAGGTCTGTGATGGGTGGCATTAACTCGCCAATTCAAGTCATTTGACCCCAATACAGAAATGTTATGTCATGTCGTATTTGATTGACTGCATAATTAATTTCGCGTTATATGATCCTTCAGTGGCAGGTTTAGAGCTCTGTAACAGCAATATTGTTTTCCGGTGTCGCCTGTAAGTGTTGCAACTGAAACTATTTAAATCTCAGGAGTACATTATATGTAAATAAGTTTATTCCCTTGTTCACGTTTAGAGAGGCTAGAGTTTCATCTTTTTTCTTTTGCTTTTTTTTTTTTGGTCATGTTGGTGTCAACATTCTTTTCACGTTTTATGTAACGAAATAAATTCCATTATTTTTTCATTATGAAATGACTTACCTGTAAAATATAATTATAAACAAAAAAGATCTGTATTTTGGGAGCCATGTGTCACCAAAATGTTTGGGTTTTTTTTTTTCCTCACAAGACACAAAGAGAATCTTGATATGATGTAGTAATAAAGAACTAAATACAGCAGAGTTTGATTACATTCATTATTTACTAACGGTTTACTCGTAAATAAGAAACGGTTTGCTCAGGTTCAAGTCATTTTGGGCTGATTTTGCTAATATCGTAAATGTATAATTGAAGCTCCTCCATCTTGTTTTATAGGATTCTTTCAAGCACTAATTGCATATTTGCAATAAAATATTACCACAACTCATTTTAAAGCTGTTTTCTATTCAAAAAGACATGGGGTTCTCCTCCCACTCTCCAAAACACGACAGTAGGTGGATTAACTATGCTAAATTTGCCCTAGGTGTGACTTTGTGCATGGGGGTGTGTATGGACAGTGCGCAGAGTTCCTGGGATAGACTCTTGATTAACCGCAACCCTGACCAAGACAAAGGAGTTACAGAAGATGAATGAATAATGCCCAAGGCCTTTGGCATCTCTACAACAATTAAAACGATTGCAGAAAAATGTAATAAAGAACTATTTAAACTTTTTTTTCTGCAGTTGTGCACAGGCTTTTATTTTGAAGTGTGCATGCAGACCTTGTGGAACAACTGCACTGATCTGTGTGTAGAGGGCTATGAGATTGAGAATGGTTCATCCAAGGCTTATGATTGGTCTATGGGTCTTATTTGTGTCTCATTTTGTAGATGTGGGTGTTCTGCTTACAAAGGAAAGGCCTTTTTATTGAGTTTCGGATAAATTGGGCTACAGTACAAAAAGTCTGAGTAGTAACGTTCAAAAAACACAAGATTTCATTGTTAAATTCTGAAGTCTATGAACAGATAAGGTGGCTTCCTTCTTCAGGATAATTTGCTTCTCCAAGCTACACTGACCCAGCTAGCTCACATATTCAAACTATAAACTAATTAAAAGATCTCTCTTCCACTCGAGATGAATAAAACAGCCGAACTCACGAAGACTGGATTCAGATGAAGTAGGTTTATAAGCAGTCAAGTAAGACAGCAAACAAACTAACAGGTACCAGGTGTGCTCGCCGTATGGATATGTAACTTGCACTGAGGATCAGCTCCTTATATACATTCTTAAACATGTTCCAACTTTAACCAATCACACGTTTCCTCTTTTGCACATCCAATCACAAGTCTCCACACGTATCCTCATTATGTACCTTCCCATTATCTCTAAGGAGTCTTGGGTTTTCTATTTAATGCTGCTCTAAACTTTCCTTATCTCTTGTCTGTTTTTATTTGCATCATCATTTTTGACAGTTATACTGTAGGGTCTATTATCTTTTCTAGCGGTTACTTCCTTATCTACTTTTGATCTATTTCTACCGCGGATGAGCGACAGACTTTTCTCTCGTCATGACTGAGTGAGCATTCTAATGCTTAGTACCTCTTTCTGTAATTCAATTCAGTTCAATTTTATTTGTATAGCGCTTTTAACCATGGACATTGTCTCAGAGCAGATTTACAGAAACATATAATCACAGGATACAGATTTTAAATATGAGAATTTATCCCTAATGAGCAAGCCGGTGGTGACGGTGGCAAAGAAAAACTCCCTAAGATATGAGGAAGAAACCTTGAGAGGAACCAGACTCAAAAGGGAATCCATCCTCATCTGGGTAACAATGGATAGTGTGAACGTAAAGGGAAGTTTATTATAGTTTTAATATGAGGTCTGTTTTGTTGAACTGATCCACTGTTCACTAAAGGAGGCTTGAGTGCAAAACTGCATGTGGTAATTGCAGTCCTAAGGCCATAGCAGAAACCGTAGTCCCAGCAACCACAGTGAGAATGTCCATGTGGAATTGAGGTCCAGAACCATTTCCATGGTATTTCCAGTAGCACCACCCTCAGCAGTCTCAGAAATCTGCAGGCTGCACTGCTTTGGGGTCGTCCTCAGCAGCAGAATGTAGCCTCCAGTGATGAGAACTCCAACCAGAAGTAGGGCATCAGGATGGATCAGGCAGGTCTGGAGAGTAGAAAGGGACAGGATTACTGGCATCTCAGGAGTATCGTGTAGCTCGACAGAACAAAAGAGGGAGAGATTGTTATGTATGCTTATTGTCCCGTAATGGATAAGACAGTATACGTTGCATAAAAAGTCCATTCATGGAAAGCTTGAACAAATATGTTTCAGCCTGGACTTAAACACTGAGACTGTGTCTGAATCCTGAACACTAATTGGAAGGCTGTCCCATAACTGTGGGGCTTTGTTCCCCCTGCTGTACCCTTCACTATTCGAGATACCAACAAATAGCCTGCACCTTTTGATTGAAGTAGGTGTGGCGGATCATAAAAGACTAAAAGTTCGCTCAGGTACCGTGGTATGAGACCGTTTAGTGCTTTATAGGTCAATAGTAGTATTTTATAATTAATGTCAAATTTTACTGGGAGCCAGTGCAGTGTGGATAAGATCGGGGTGATGTGGTCGTATCTTCTGGTTCTAGTAAGGACTCTTGCAGCTGCATTCTGGACTAACTGCAGCTTGTTTATGCTCCTACTGGAACATCCAGACAGTAAGGCATTACAATCATCCAACCTAGCGGTGATGAAAGCATGAACTAATATTTCTGCATCGTGTAGTGACATTATATTTCTTATCTTAGCAAAATTTCTGAGATGAAAGAAGGCTATCCGAGTAATATTATCTACATGAGAGTCAAATGAAAGACTGGAGTCAATAATCACACCAAGGTCTTTTACTGCTGCACATGATGAAACAGAAAGGCCATCCAGAGTTACTGTGTAATCAGAAAGCTTACTTCTAGCTGCATGTGGTCCTAGTAGTAGTACCTCTGTCTTGTCAGAATTAAGTAAAAGGAAGTTAGTTAGCATCCAATGTCTAATGTCCTTTACACAATCCTCAACTTTATTGAGCTGGTGTCTGTCCTCTGGCTTTGCTGAAACATACAGCTGTGTGTCATCAGCATAACAGTGGAATCTAATTCCATGTTTATTAATAATTTGACCCAGAGGTAGTATATATAAAGTATAAAGCAGTGGGGCTAAACAGAACCTTTCAGAACACCAAACTTTACCCCAGTATGTGTAGAGAATCGGTCAATTAATCGATCGGTCAATCAATAACGATCGGTCAAATAAGACCTGAGCCAGGAGAGGACCTTTCCCTTAATGGCAACAACATTTTCTAGTCTATCAAGGAGAATAGTATGATCTATAGTATCAAAAGCTGCACTAAGGTCAAGCAACACAAGCAAGGGGACACAACCCTGATCAGAGGCCAGTAGTAGGTCATTTACCACTTTAACCAGCGCTGTCTCCGTGCTATGATGAGGCAATTCATGACTTGCTTTGTGTTCTTTGTGAGCCTATCCCAGGGAGCATGGGGCACAAGGCAGGGTACACCCTGGACAGGGCGCCAATCCATCACAGGGCACAATCACACACCCATTCATACACTGTGGACACTTTGGACACGCCAATCAGCCTACCATGCATGTCTTTGGACTGGGGGAGGAAACCAGAGTACCCGGAGGAAACCCCCGCAGCACGGGGAGAACATGCAAACTCCGCACTCACAGGGCCACGGTGGGAATCGAACCCCCGACCCTGGAGGTGTGAGGCGAACTTGCTAACCTCATTAGTTCATATACTTTACATCTTATTTCATCCCAAATTTCATAGAGGTTTCTGGTGCAAATCAACTTAGTCAATTTCTAAAAATTCATGGCATGGTTGCAGTGGACGATCCCACAAGTGTTTCGCTGTCGATATATTAGTTTTCCAATCTTCAATTTGTGGTCTAGTGTATGCCGGTTATTTATCAGGTGTGCTCAACTTAAAGCACACCTGTGCAGCCTAGTTATCACCTGGCTTGGTACAAAGCATGCCAGTTAGATTTTTTGGTGCCTCCATTGCACCACGACACAAGGCAGCTGGAGATATTTGAGCCAGGGACCGCATCTACTCTCCACCGACTACACAAGCGAGTTGGGTTAATGACAGCAGAGCTTTTATTTAATTTTTTAAATTTCTCTCTTTGCGTGGGATACAAGGTCACCATGATCCTACACCCATGTCTGATGTACAGACATTATCCACTCCATTGTCTACCTTGCCCTCTCCATAATCTTATCAATATACACCCATCAGCCATAACATTAATACCACTGACAGGTGAATGAATAAAATTGATTATCTCGTTACAGTGACACCTGTTAAGGGGTGGGGTATATTAGGCAGCAAGTGAACAGTCAGTTCTCATAGTTGACGTGTTGGAAGCAGGAAAAATGGGCAAGCATAAGGATCTGAGCGACTTTGACGAGGGCCAGATTGTGATGGCTAGAAAACTATGTTAGAGCATTGCCAAAATAGCCAGCCTTGTGGGGTGTTCCCGGTATGCAATGGTTAGTACCTACCAAAAGTGGTCCAAGGAAGGACATCCGGTGAACTGGCGACAGGGTCACTGCCACCCACGACTCACTGATGCGTGTGGGGAGCGAAGTCTAGCTCGTCTGGTCCGATCCCACAGAAGAGCTACAGTAGCACAAATTGCTGAGAAAGTTACTGCTAGCTGTGATAGACAGGTGTCAGAACACACAGGGCATCACAGTTTACTGTGTATGGGGCTGCGTAGCTGCAGACCCGTCAGAGTGCCCATGCTGACCCCCGTCCACCAATGAAAGCGCCTACAATGGGCACGTGAGCATCAGAACTGAGAAATGGAAGAAGGTGGCATGGTCTGATGAATCACGTCTTCGTTTTGCATCACTTGGACAGCTGGGTGCGTGTGCTTACCTGGTGAAGAGACGCCACCAGGATGCACTAATGGGATGAAGGCAAGCCGGCAAAAGCAGTGTTATGCTCTGGGTAATGTTCTGCCGGGAAACCTTGGGTCCTGGCATTTATGTGGATATTACTTTGACATGTTCCACTTACCCTAAACACTGTTGCAGACCAATGACTTGACTTGGCCTCCAAATTCCCCAGATCTCAATCCAATTGAGCTTCTGTGGGATGTGATGGACAAACAAGTCTGATTCATGGAGGCCTCACTTCGCAACTTACAGGACTTAAAAAAATTCTGCTGCTAAAGTCTTGGTGCCAGATACCACAGCACACCTTCAGAGGTCTTGTGGGGTCCATGCCTTGAGAGGTGAGAGCTCGAGAGCTGTTTTGACAGCACAAGGCGGACCTACACAATATTAGGGAGGTGGTTTTAATGTTATGGCTGATCAGTGTAGTTCTTCTTCCAAATATCTTCTATCTTCTATATGGAATGCAGACTTTGACATTTTTACCATCCAAACCTGAAAAAAAGAAGAGTCAATGAGAACCAAAAAAGTTCAAACGTGATTTTGAAAAACAAAACAAAAATTGCACCGAATCAGTCATCGTCAGATTCGTTGCTGTCTTTGCAACTTTGACTGTCACACTTGGTTATATTTTGCATGAAAAACCCAGCCACCTTCATTATTATTTTCTGGACAGTGGTCTGTTATGTAATATGTCGCTATATTTACTGACATACAAAACATTTCTGGAACATTTATTTATTTATACAAAAATGATCAAAGAAACATCTATGACAAAATTTGTACTTTAAAAATATAGGGTGCCTAAGACTTTTGCATAGTATATGCAAAAAAATGTTACAGTGTCTACTATACTATCACTGATAGTCAAGCTGAGGTAGTTCAACTCTAACACATCTATTGCTTTTCATCTTTTGTGTTTATATCAATTTTATAAATAGCAGTTATATGCATTTCAAATTGCCCTGCCTTATGGTTTATAGTCTTATTGAAACAGCAAAAAAGAGCTATCAGAGCGCTACCAGATTTCACCGCCAGATGGCAGCAACGATCTGTGTAGCACATGCAGGGACCAGTCACATTATCCCAAGTTTCTCGAGTCTGGAGGAAGAGTGCAGTCTTAGAATCCAAATTGCTTGAAGTCCAGTGTGAAGTTTCCACAGTCAGTGATGATTTGGGGTGCCATGTCATCTGCTGGTGTTGGTCCACTGTGTTTTCTCGAGTCGAGAGTCGATGCAGCGTCTACCAGGAGATTTTAGAGAACTTCATGCTTCCATCTGCTGACGAGCTTTATGGAGATGCTGATTTCCTTTTCCAGCAGGACTCTGCACCTGCCCACAGTGCCAAAACTACTAAGCAAGTAACTGGTTTGCTGATCATAGTATTACTGTGCTTGATTGTCCAGCCGACTCACCTGACCCGAACCCCATAGAGAATCTATGAGAGACACCAGACCCAACGATACAGACGAGCTGAAGGCCGCTATCAAAGCAACCTGGGCTTCCAGAACACCTCAGCAGTGCCACAGGCTGATTGCCTCCATGCTACGCCGCATTCATGCAGTAATTCGTGTGAAAGGAACCCCGACCAAGTATTAACTGCATAAATTATACTTTTCAGAAGGTCGACATTTCTCTATTATAAATTCTTTATTCTAATATTTTCAGATACTGGATTTTTGATTTCCATTACAGAAAAAAATGAACTTTTCCATGATATCCTATTTTTTTGAGAAGCACCTGTACATGCTTTTCCTTTTTTCTGATTCTGCTCTATTATAGAGTGCTGCAGACTGATTGAATAAATGATGCAGCTATAATTGTGTGGGTGTTTGTGTTTGTATGGATATCAGAGTTGTGGTTTGTATGTGTGTACTGAAAATTTTGTGTGTGTGTGTGTGTGTGTGTGTGTGTGTGTGTGTGTGTGTGTGTGTGTGTGTGTGTGTGTGTGTGTGTGAACAATGTAAAAGAAAAAAATTATATTGTACTGCAAATCACAAATGTATATAAGACAAAGAAGGTTACTGAGCTTTGAAGATTTTTTTCATTATGTAAAGAAACCGGCGTTTAAAGGGTTAAAGTTCTGAAAATGAATGAATGTTTGGTCATTATGATCAGACCTGATGCTGGTAAAAAAAAAAAAAAAAAAATTGACGTCAGTGAAAGTGGAAAAAAATATTAATATATCATATTTTTATGACAGTTTTTGACATGGACATTTTTTGTCCTTTATGGACCAGAGTGGTTGTTTAAAAAAAAAAAAACATTTTTTTTTAAATCTGACGCTGCATAAAAATGTGAAGGCATAAAAAATGATTACTCATACTGCTTCATGGCTCAGTCCATGGAGTCCATTGTCTTCAGGGTTCAGCTGAACACCCACCCACAGCCACTTTAATCAGTCAGACCTGCTAACATTAATAACAGTCTCAAGGTAAGAGCAAAGGCAAGGCAGGAACACAAGAATATGCATTTAAAATTCATAGGAATTGCATATTTTAGCCTTTCAAAACCCTGACTAAGATACTTTTAATACAATATCAAAGCCAAATTTTCGGTAAGCTCAGCTTTGCACGTGCTGGTAAGACTACCCATCACCAGGCCATCACAGGGTACCATGCATACACACATTCACACACTCATGCAGACCTATAGGGCAGTTTAGCTTAGCCAATCTACCTACCTAAATGTTTTTGGACAGTGGGAGGAAACCAGAGAGCCTGGTTTCTTCCTCCAGTCCAAAGACATGCATTGTAGGCTGATTGGCATATCTAAATTGGGCTTTCTGTTTCATCATGTGCAGCAGTAAAAGACCTTGGAGTGATTATTGACTCCAGTCTTTCATTTGACTCTCATGTAGATAATATTACTCGGATAGCCTTCTTTCATCTCAGAAATATTGCTAAGATAAGAAATATAATGTCACTACACGATGCAGAAATATTAATTAATGCTTTCGTCTAATCTAGGTTGGATGATTGTAATGCCTTACTGTCTGGATGTTCCAGTAGGAGCATAAACAAGCTGCAGTTAGTCCAGAATGCAGCTGCAAGAGTCCTTACTAGAACCAGAAGATACGACCACATCACCCCGATCTTATCCACACTGCACTGGCTCCCAGTAAAAATGTGTTTTTGTTTGTTTGTTTTTTTAAAAACTCTTGGCTTTTTCTTTCTCTTGGTTTCAAAAATGAATGGCTGTACATGAAGAAGTGTAAAAATAAATGAATAAATAAATAAATAAATAAATAAATAAAAGCCAAACGTGGAGTGCCGTGGAAGAAAATTTTATGAGGTTAGGATTTCTTGCTTTGTCTTGTTACTGGGAGTCCCCTGGCTCAACAAGTTCAGTGAAAGCCTGTGGCCTTCGATAAACAGCTTTTTTCCTGCAAAACTCACTTTCAGTCATATTTATTTGGCATAGTTTGTTATTTGATTGAGTTATGAAACAGACCATGCTGCTGTTAGCCAATCACAATTTCACAGAGAGAGACATAAGCCCACACGTTGCTCATCGCCCTAGTCACATGCTGTACACCATTATTTAAATGCAGAGAATCTATTTGACACTTTCAGATGCTTTTGGCATGGCCGTAGAAGAGGTGATTCATTCAGCGAATTCAGGAAAATGCATGCTTTGTCACTGCTGAGGCTAACGAATAGAGGACATAATAATCTAGGAAAAAGGGGGGGAAAATGATGCAGCTCGAGTCAGCCTCTTTGATATTTCTGTATCTTTTGATCTTGAATTCAAGTGTGTGTGTGTGTGTGTGTGTTAGAAAAATCCTGTTTAGCTTTTAATTATGGAAACACACACTGTGCCTCAAAGACCATAGACTAAAAGCAAAGACCGGGATTTGATAGGGTATGAACGTATGTGTCTGCTCTAGTATACACTAGAATATCACTAGTATACATTCATACACTATCTCATATCTCATACACTAGAATATATATATAGTATACGCTCACACACTCACTGTCCACTTTATTAGGAACACCTGTACAACTGCACATTCATGCGGTTATCTTATCAACCAATCGTGTGGCAGCAGCGCCAACAACCATGCCGTGGTAAAAGTCACTATCATATCATTTCCCCATTCTGATGTGTGATGTGAACATTAACTGGAGCTCTAGACCTGTATCTGCATGATTTTACGCATTGCACTGCTGCCACATGATATGCTGATTAGATAACTGCATGAATGTGCAGGTGCACAGATGTTCCTAATAAAGTGGATGGTGAGCATATGTAACAAGATCAGTGTTATAGAGTTGTGTCTGAAACAGAGCTCTTCAGAAAAATCCAGTCACTGTTCTTTATTGTCTACACATTGTGGCCAAGATATCTGTGATCTCTCTCTCTTTGTGTGTGTGTGTGTGTGTGTGTGTGTGTGTGTGTGTGCCATTTTCACCATTCCAATATCATCATTTTTGGAGAAGGAATATAAAGCCACTGGAGTAGAACACAGTTAGTCATGATATGCACAATGTGAACAATTTAAGCTTGCCAAGAAAGCAGGAATGGTATGTGTTCGCTCTTAATGGCTGTTACTCAGAGATAGTGAGAGGAAGAGTAAATTGGAGAGATAGAGAGTGTCTGTAAGGGAGAAAAAGTGTTAGCGATTGCATTGTTTTTGATCCAATAGGCACTGGGCAGTGGAAGAGGATAAGAGAAAGAAAGAAGTGAAAAAGAAGTGACTAATAGAAGGAACTGTAACTTCTTTTGTGCATATCTTTCAACTTGACAGTAATGTCAGAGTAGAGATTTTTAATGACTCGACAAACATGAAAGAATTCGCAGGACCACATTATAATGACCTGTAGATTTAAACCGTTTGAGAAATATACCATTACATTTTCACAAGAACTTACCAGCATGATTAATAGGCCTCCCACTGAACAGATAATCATCTGTTGATAACCAGCACATGAAGGGAAAACTGTAGTGAAAAGACCACACTATTAAAGTTAGACCAGAAAAATCCTGCATATTCAGATGCGTAACAAATTAATGACAAAAACAAACAAGCAAACAAACAAAAAACTATAAAGGATCTTAGTAAGGTGTTGGGCCACAGTGAGCCTCCAGAACAGCTTCAGCCTGCCTTGGTACAGATTCTACATGCGTCTAGAACTGTACTGGAATCATGAATAACATTCATCAACACAATATTCCCTCATTTGTTGTTTTGATAATGGTGGTGGAGAACACTGTGTTGAAGTGTTTTTACCCATGGGGACCCGGGGTAGAATTGGTCTCCAGCTCCCCTTTGCTGATCGTTAGACGCGACAAATGGGGCAACTCGTTGACCGTGAGTTCGATTCGTACCAGTGGAGGAAGAAATCCTGGTGATTGAGGATTTTGGCTTCCACATATCCAACACATCACTTTGGCTCCTACTTCATTCAGATGAGAGGTTGGAAAAGTTCGCTCCAATCAGTTGGCTTGTCAAGACTTGCCCTGGAGCTGTTTTGGTATTACAATCGACCACATTTTTCACTTTTCCCAGAATGTGCTGGCGTAGGGTCAATTGAGTAGTGTAAACCTTGTGTTTATATGCTCAAGGATATAATTTCCGTATCCTTGGTGTACATCCGGTGGATTCCCGTGGCCCTGTACATCCCCTAGTTGGGCTAATCTGTGGTTTAACGAGCAGTGTAAAAAGGCTATCAATGCACAGTAAAAGGCTAAAAGACTTTTTAGCAAACATCCGTCAACCACAAACCTGACAAGATTTAAAATCTGTAAAGCTCAAGCTCACAGGATCATTAATGAAGCAAAAAAAAAAAAGCTGGAGACAATTTGTATCAAACTGAATATGCAATACACCTACGAAGAGGATCGGGAACATGGTTCACAAGACGAAGGGCGTGGGAAGTGGATCACACATTCAGCATATCAAAAAACAAGACACTCTTCAGACAAAGGAAATAAATCTGAGCAAACACGTTAGAAGAATCCTTTGAAGAGAATTCATCAATAGAACATTGCCTCCCTGAGCTCCAGTCCACACGAGAAATGTATACCGCTGAATTTCTCCACTAATAACAAGGAACCATATAATTAACCTTTCAAGATGGAAGAATTACTAAACTCTTTGAAATGCTCACACAATACTGCTGTTGGTTCAGATAAAATCCATTACCAATTCTTAAAGCACTTACCCCAGCACTTATCCCTACTTTTGGATCATTTCATCTTTGTTTGGTCCTCTGGTGAAATACCATCTGCTTAGAAAGAAGCAATAACAATTCCCATACCTAAACTAGGAAAAGACCATACTAATCCAAATAACTATCGGTCAATTGCCCTCACCAGTTGCCTTTGCAAAACCATGGAAAAGATGGTAAACAATCGCTTCATCTGGATACTCGAATCAAAGAAACAAATAAATGACTTCCAGTGTGATTTTAGATGAAGAAAGAGCACCTTGGATCACCTGATTAGGCTAGAGTCATACATCCGAGATGGTTTTATTAGAAAGGAACATGTTGTCGCTGTCTATTTTGACCTGGAAAAAGCATACGATACAACCTGGAAGTATGGCATCTTGAAACACCTTTATCAAATGGGTTTTAGTTTAATCTCCAACTTTTTGGTCAGCAGATATTTCAGGGTCCAAGTGGGAAACACTTTATCAAATACACACAAACAAGAACTTGGAGTTCCTCAGGGAAGCATACTCCCGGTCACTCTTTTCAGTATGAAAATGAACAGCAACGTCAATAACATTGGTCCCATATTCTGCAGCCTACATGTGGATGACCTTTGCATCTGTTACAGCGGGAAGAACATGAGCACAATTGAAAGGCAATTACAGTTATGTATTCACAAGATTAACCAGTGGTCAATTGAGCCAAAACTGTCTGCACCCACTTCTGCATCCAACGATCCCTTCATTCATGACCTGGAACTCTTCATTAATAGAGATCCCATCAAAATCCTTAAGGAAACCAACTTAGGCCTTCTCCTGGATAATAAAATGACTTTTATCCCACATTTGAAAAGTTTAAGAAACAAGTGTCTTAAAGCTCTGAATATAATTAAAGTGTTGGCCAAAACTAAATGGGAAGCAGAGTACACTATACTTCTATGGGAGCTTAATTTATGATTCTGCCAGGAAATCATGCAAACAAATGCTTGACACAGTGCATCATCAAGGATTACGGCTTGCCTTGGGAGCATTCAGAACTTCACCAGTGCAAAGTTTGTACACTGAAGCCAATGAACAATCACTCCGTAATAGACGGTTAAAGCTATCACTCCAATACGCTATTAAACTAGAGGCAAACAAAACTAACCCAGCCTGTCCTACATTTTTTTTATTTTTATCCACAATACATTCATCAGTGCGAGAACAAACCTAAAAACATTGGTATTCGCAGTAAACCATATTTGGAAAACTTAATCATAAACTTGGACAATCTAAACCAGATTCACTTCTGGCACTCCAGTTCTTTACCCCCTTGGACACTAAGGAAACCAATCAACGTGGATCTGACTCATCAGAAGAAAGGAATGACTCATCCAAATGTATACAAACAGCAATATTTAGACACTGGAAATCTCTTCCCTTTTCACTTACCTATATTTACAGAAGGCTCGAAAGTGGAAAACGGTGTAACTGCAGCAGTGGTGACTGAACAACAACATTATGGAATTCGCATGCCAAAACAATGCTCATTTTTCACAGCCGAAGCACGTGCCTTACTTCTATCCCTGGAATATATTGGAAAAGTACAACAAAAGAATCTGATCATTTTTACACACTCCAAATCTTGTCTCCAAGCAATGGAAACTTTAAAAACTGATCATCTTTTTGTAGGCTGCATCTTAACAAAAGTGGACTATCAGGAAATGAACAAGTGGATACGGCTTCAAAGGAGGAAATTAAGCTGGAAGTAGAAGAGTGTCAAATCCTCCCCAGACCTTAAACCTTCTGTCAATCACTATATATTACACAAATGGCAAGAAGAATGGGATACGTGTGTAAACAACAAATTACACGGAATCCATCCTAAAGTCCCCAACAGATTTATAATCTCTTTGAAAACAAGACTTGATCAAGTCTTCTCTAGATGTCGCATAGGTAATTCAAGACTGACGCATGCATTTCTGCTAAAAGATGAAGACCTGACTCTATATATGTTCTGCAAGTCCCTGCTTTCCATTAAACATATTTTATTGGACTGTTCTGCTTTTAATGCAAGTAGACAACTTTTTTATGTACTAAGCTCACTTAAGGACTTGTTTAGTAAGATTTTACCAGAAGAGGTTTTTAGAATTTTTTGGCATATGTAAATGTAAAGCATTTTATATAATCTTAACTGCTGGATTTTCCTTTCGTTTGGTTTTATATTTATTTTATTTATGCAATGCTTGTGATTTTTGTATGATGATTTTGTACAGATGATGGCATGGCATCAGAAGCCACACTATTACTTGAACGGTTTTGAATTGGGTTGAGATCTGCTGGCAGAAAACTGTAGCACATTTTATATATATCATTTTCATATTCATTAAGTCATTCAGTGAGTCCTTGTGTCCTGTGGATGGAGGCGGAGTCACTCTGGAAGAGGCCACTCCCATCAGAATAGGGATGTTTCGTTATATTGTACTGATTTTCAGTGACCTTCCCTTTAAGTGGACCATTGTGGTAGAAAATATTAGGCTACCTTCTGTAGACGTTAAAGTCACACAGTTGGCTCCACAGTAATGTTTATTCTCGTCACAGCTGGGCAGAAGAACTCCAACGAACATAGTGTTACATGCAATTATATAGTTCACTGCACAGGGCTAGTGTTTTCATGATTGGTTAGAAGGAAACAAAGAACTTCATACTTATTGGTCAAATAAGATAAGACTACCATGAATTAAAGATTACATAATTAACAGGAATGGAAATACATACAGTGGGGGAAATACGTATTGGATGCGTCAACATTATTTTCAGTAAATATATAAATAAACTTCAGTTAGTGTGTTCAATACTTTTTTCCTGTGTCATTCTGCTTTATTACACAACTTTATTCATGAACTTTTATGTTGTGAATTCTTTATATTTCCAGATTTCTTGAGTTAATACTGATGCCTAGTGAAAATTTCATGTGAATAACCTCATTGGAAATATATTTACTGAAAATAATGTTGATGTGTACAATACTTATTTCCCCCACTGTATATGGTGAAAAATTTTAAATTACTACAGGTGTGAGACACCTGCTCCTGAGAGCTACTTTATCTTGACCCTGGGTCTCAAGCCTTATCAGAGATACAGTGCTGTGAAAAGCTGATTTCTTCTGTTTTTGTGTATCTCTCATACTAAATTGTTTCAGAAATGAAAACAAAATCGAAGACAAAACAAAGGCAACCTGAGTAAACACAAAATACAGTTTTTAAATGATAATGCTATTTATTGAAGCAAAAAAGTTATCCAATACCAACTGGGCCTGTGTGGAAATGTATTTGCCCCCGTAGTTACTAATTCCCCAAATCTATGAAACTGCATTCATAATGGAGTTCAGCTGGACTAGACACAACCAGACCTGATTACTGCAAACCCTGTTCAATCACATCAACTGGTTAAAAGGTCGTACCTAGCAACACACTATGCCAAAATTGAAATAAATTGCAGAAATTATGAGGAAGACGGTGATTAATTCCTCCAAGAGCTCAGCAACGACTCATCCAGTGAGTCACAAAAGAACCAAGGACAACATCAAAGGACCTACAGGCTTTCTTGCATCAATAAAGGTCACTGCTCATGACTCCACTATCAGAAAGACACTGGGCAAAAGCATCCAAGTAAAAGAGGAGAGTTGAAAACCACTAACCCAGAAGAACATTAGTACTCGTATAAATTTTGCCAAAACACACCTTGATGATCCTCAAACCTTTTGGGAGAATATTCTGTGGATTGATGAATCGAAAGTGTAACTGTTTGGAAGACAGGGGTCCCGTTACATCTGGCATAAACCAAACACAGAATTCCACAAAAGGAACATCATACCTACGGTCAAGCATGGTGGTGACAGTGTGATGGTTTGGGATGCTTTACTGCTTCAGGGCCTGGGCAGCTTGCACTAATTGAGAGAAACATGAATTTTCTGGTAGAGAAAACTTTAAAAAAAAATCCTTAATGTGTTTGTTTATAGCAAAGAGCTTCAGCAAAAGTGCCTCACACAGCTAAATCAGCTGTCATACTGTTAAGAAATGCCACGCACTGTCATAAAAATTCAGTTGAGAAGTTTGTCATGAACTTCATAAAATCTTCAGAAAATCATATTCGCAGCAAGAATAGAAACACAATGCAATCACATTTTGACAAAATTGACTGAAAGCTTCAAAATACAATTGTGATCAAAACGGCAAGAAAATGAAGTGAACTCGAGAGGTGCACAAATCGTGTTGTTTTTTTTTTTTAGTTTTATTATTTCGCATATACTTAAATACAATAGATATAAGTAAGTCATTTTAAATACATAAATAAATAAATAAATCTGAGCAATCTTAGGTCAAGCAATTAACATATACAGGCTATATCATATAGAGATACAGTATGCTTCATCATCAAACAATAGGAAATAAAGAAAATAGACTCAGTTAACGAGTATACAACTTAAGCATTTCAGTTAAAGATAAATACATGAATCCATAAAATAATAGATTACCTTAAATTGGTAGGACTTGCGTAACAACTGAGAAACCACAAGGCAGAACAGTCAAGTTTCAAATATGGGCTACTCTATTCATACAATCACACAGTTCAGATTTATCTTTAGAAACCTTAAGCAAGCATGGACAGGTAGGTCTTAAACTATAATTTCTAATAAGCATGCAATCTCAAACAGCTATTTTTGTTCTATGGTACCCAAGGAAGTAAACATCTAGAGTTGTCAAAGCAAATAGTGATACTCTTTCCTTCCATTTACACATTTAATTGTTTTAAGTGGAAAAAAAAAAAAAAAGCGCCTTTCTTAATCTGTAGAATTTCCACCTTAAAGCCATGTAAGCTCTCATAGCTCGGGCAACAGCCTCTGCATGAAGCAAAAGTCACTTTGAGTTTTTATACATGCTAGAGAGATTAGAACCATGCCTGGATTTGTTTTATCATTTTCATACAGATGGAATGGTAGAAGAACACAAACGAAGCCATGAGGTGGAAGGAAGACAATATTTTTTGTCTGAGCTAGGGAGCAACAAGACACATACACACAGTCATTTTGAGATGCTGTACTTATTTTTTTTTTTTCTCATTTGCGAAGACTGCATACTGCATATTGTGAAGGTTAATTGTTTGTCATAATCCACCAGGATGCTGAGAGAGAGGGAGGGAGGGAGGGAGGGAGAGAGAGAGAGACTTTGCGTTACTTTCAACACATACAATGCGTAATTTTCTTCAAATTGAACAAAGGCAGTATGGCCTGTGTGTACCACATGCTTAAAAAAAAGAGACACAGATTAAACACTGTTCAGTTTAATCAATTGACATAACTATTAATTCCTCAAATCAAACATCAATTCAACATAAAATCGTCAAAAGTTGACCATGTTTGTATATTAGCATTGCATTATTCGCTTAACTGAACATTAGCACGCAATATATTAACTAGCATTAGCTTAGGATATATATATATATACACATCATTTAGAATTATGTAGACAGGGCTGACTGCGTAGCTTTTCGTTCTTGATATTGCTTTCCAGCTATGTAATTTTCAGGTGTCTCTTAACTCAAGTTAACTGACTCTCAAAAAGCGAATACACTACAGTGAAAAGCCTATTTTACCACACAAATCCTGTCCAACTCCCACAAAATACAGTACCAAAATGTCTCTGGTATTACTTCAGATATGAGGGCAAGTTAATGGCTTGCCAAGGCATCACTGACGATCCCAACAAACACATCCCTATACATAGCCAATCTTTCCCCAACATAAAACCCTTCTAACCCACACACAATCACGTACCCGGCATGAGCATGGTGGAGACGAGTTCAGGATCCTCCAGCATATCTATGATACTGCGCTGAAAAGTTTTACTCGCCTCAGACTGCAGATAACTGAACGAAAGAGAGCAAGAGGCAGACTGATTAATTCATAGTCTAAAAATACCACTCGTCACAACTAAAATCCTAAGGATTCAGTAAGAAAACGGGTCGACGTGTGTAGAGGATGGAGCAGCATTTCCTAGAAGATCTGCCATCTGCTTATTAGCTAAGTGTGCCTTTTAAATAAACAGGAACACAGCTGATACACATTGACCTAATTTCTTACCAAAGGAGTACACACATGCATTGTGCATCACACACAAACACACACCCGTACCTCATCCAGGATATACGATCTTGCCAGAATTCGTATATTATGTAGCAGCTCTTCTCAGGCAGCTTCTGGATGGACACACTGAAAAAAACAAGGCGTAGAATGGCTGATGACTTTCTAATTAATATCTAGTGGCTGCACTTATAACACCACAACACCTTCTTTAGTTTCATTCATTCATTCATTCATTCATTCATTCATTTCAGTAACTGCTTTATCCTGGCCAGGGTCGCAGTGGATCCGGAGCCTAGTGGGAACACACCCAGCCCATTGAAGTGCAACATGCTCATGCACATTCAGATACTCATTTACAACTAAGGGAACTTAACTGAGCCAATCCTGGTGCCAGGGTGTTTTTTGGAGGTGGGTGGAACCCAGAGGAAGCCCATGCAAATTTGTGGAGAACGTACAAAACTCCACACAGTAACCCAAGCTCAGGATCAAACTGGGGACCCTGGAGCTGTGCCACCATGCCGCCCCATGCGGATTTTATTTGTTTCAAAAATATTTTCCTCTTGGTGATTCATTATTATTGATCTGATCTTGCTCTCCAGTGGACAAAAGCCCTTTAAATAAAACCATAACATACTGGTGGTTACGACATTGCCATGGAGAATCTGTAGGAGTGCAATTTGATTAAAAAAAAAAACCTTTGTTGATAGTTATGCACTTCTGTTAATATTTGAAGGTGTCACCTCTATGGCTCTATTTGTGTTTATGTTTAAGCAATATCACACAATTTTGGCATGGCTGCGATTTGGCCATAGGCACGATGATGCAGACTGAGTGCCGTAGCTAATCACATCCATGCTGATATTCAGCATAACCACACGACTGCAAGTCCAATATTGCTTTTTAGTTCTATAAACAAGAATCTAATATCGAGTAAGTGACATTTCAAACACAGTATGGCCAAATGTCCTGTTTATTTTTACTGTGCTAGTGGAAATAGAGCCCTAAGAAGCCACACTCACTTTATAGAACGTCACATTGATTTGTACATTCCTGTTAAAGGTGCTTCCGGTAAAATGAGTGCTCCTTCTTCCTTTTCATCTTCATCTGACAGATTTTCATATTTGTCAAAGCTTATATTCCTGAAAAGTATCATTTGCCATGTCGCTAACAATACTGTAGTAACCATTTCGAACTAGGAAGTGGATTTTTACATGGCGAACACAGACGAAAGGAGTGACAGGAGTGCCACAATCAGTGAAACATTCCCAGTGCGGTTATAATAAATGTAAGAACTCTTGGAATGCCACTCGACCAATCAAATTAGTGGACCAGGACTAACTGTTGTATAACATAAAATATCTGTTATGAATACACTATATAGCCAAAAGTATGTGGACACCTAAACATCACACTGATAATGTGCTTGCTGAACATCCCATTCCTGATTTAGTCCCCCCCCCCTTGCTGCTATGATAATAATAATAATAATAATAATAATAATAATAATAATAATAATAATTCCTTATATTTATGTAGTGATTTTCTAGACACTCAGAGTGCTTTACATTGTATGGGGTGAAAGCCCCTCAACCACCACCAATGTGTAGAATCCACTTGGATGATAGTGCGCCTGAACTCACACCACAACACCAGCTATTGGAGGAGAGGAGTGTGACGTAGCCAATTCAGGGATGGAGATTATTAGGGAGCCATGATAGATAAGGGCCAATGGGGGAATTTCACCAGGACACCGGGGTTATACCCCGTTTATGAGAAGTGTGGGATTTTTAATGACCACAGAGAGTCAGGACCTCAGTTTAACGTCTCATCCGAAAGACGGTGCTTGATTGTTTTTACAATATAGTGTCCCCCTTACTATACAGGGGCATTAGGCATTAGAGCTGTAGGGTGATTTGGCTATAACAGCCTTGAATCTTCTAGGAAGACTTTAAGCTATATTTTGGATTGGTGCTGTGAGGATTTGTGTTAATTCAGCCACAACAGCATACGTGAAGTCAGGTACTGATGTTATGTGAGGAGTCCTTGTGTGCAGTCAGCGCTCCAGTTCATCCCAAAGGTGTTCGCTGGGGTTGAGGTCAGGGCTCTGTGCAGACCACTCGAGTTCTTCCAGTCCAACCTTGGCAAACCATGTCTTTATGGGCATCGCTTTGTGCACAGGGGCACTGTCATGCCGCAACATGTTTGGGCCCTTTAGTTCCTGTGAAGGGAAATCTAAAAGCTACAGCATACAAGGACATTCTAGACAATTATGTGCTTCAATTTTGCGGCAACAGTTTGGGGAAGGTAGGTCTCAGGAGGATGTCCACACACTTTTGGTCATATAGTGTACTGTATGTCTTGCATATTGTAGTTTATTACAATAAGATCTTTATGAACCTGAGGTTATATACAGTTAACACTAGAAGCACCCTTTCCTCTTCTCTAATAAAACAGTATTCATTCATTCACCATTCATCTGCAGGAACTACTTTATCCTGCTCAGGTTAGATCTGGAACCTATCCCAGGGACACTGGGTGCAAGGCAGGACTACACCCTAGAGGGGATGCCAGTTCTCAGGGCAGGGCACCATGAGCACATACACTGATACATTCTTTCATGCCTATAGGGCAATTTAGCATAGCCAGTCAGTCTACCTGCATTTTCTGAGGAGAAATTTACACAGACAGTAACCCTAACACTCTCTGGAGCTGTACCTCCATGCTGCCACAGTATATATAAAATTAGTAATAAATAAAAAAAATAGGCTTTCCAAATATGAATAGTAGAGGTACTGATTATTTTAAAGCAGTAAAATTTGCACAAAAAAACAACAACAAAAAACGCTTTTTTGTATACATAAAAATTCAGCATCCCCATGTGCTTAGGCTCAAAATATCATGTCGGCATGTTATTCATTGGAGATTTTTAAGTGTAATTTTCATGCGTGGACATGTAAATTCTCACTGTAGATTGTCACTTTGGTTGGTGGTGGAATCAGCGTAGCTTTTCAGGGCCTTTTGAAACTCCTCAAGATTGTCCTCCGTCACTGCCATCTGCCTCTGCACCAACAGAATGTTCTGTATGAAAGAGGTGGAGCAGGGATGACAGAGAACAAGAAACATACTGTGAGAAACAGGATGTTAGATATAGAGCAGAGTGAAAGAGATGGAATATAGGGGTTCAGTGCGCAGGGAAAAATGATAAGAATAACGTCAATATGAGATGCAGAGAGGAAGCATTGAGAAAGCTTATAATAGCTTATAATACAAGCTTAAAAACAAAGTCAGACATCAAAGCCTATTGATCTGCTGGACCTGCATTCTCAGATTACATATCTCCTCAGCAGAGAGAGTAGAGCTGGTCAGCATCTCAGAGCTGTTAGTGCTACTTGGCGGTATTTGATGGTGCAGGGAGTTCTGCCGCAGATGCAAACACTCACTGATTTATATGTGCTGGCCAACGAGTCCTCTTTCAGCGGCTCCAGCTTTGGACTCTGGAAAAAGGACAGGACATTTAGAAAATAGCATAAAGGAAGCACAAACCTTCCAAAGCCTCACTGCAAACTATTAGTGTGTAACTGTATTATTGACCATCTTGTAAATGGTTGGATGAATGATATAATGTGTAGGTGGCTTGATTACTATTACTATATGAATAAATGGCTGTATAGGCAGGGGGAAAATGAGACAAACTGACAGATATACTTTACTTAGGTTGGGTGGGTCTTTTGGGTGGATGGATGGATGGATAGGATTAGATGGATCCACGATGGATCACAATAAATGTCTCTTGATGGATGGAACTGGATGGATGGGTGGATAAATGGATGGGTGGATAGATGGGATTGGATGGATGGATGGATGGATGTGAAAGGATGGATGGAAAGGATTGGCGGGATGGATTCCTGACAGGTCACATTCAGGGTCTCTGGATGCCATTAGATGGATGGGTGGATGAATGAATATTATTGGATGGATGGTTTAATGGTTTAATGATGGGCCACATTAAACGTCTCTGGATGGATGGATGGATGGATGGATGGATGGATGGATGGATGGAGCACACTGACAGCTTAATGGAGAGACAGTTTACTGCACGTATAGTTTGATGAGGAATAAATCCATGCAAGGCAGCTGAATAACTGGCTAAATGAAATGACCGATTAATGCACAGTTGTACTGTACAGTAGTAGGATGGAATGATAGATACATGATGGACAGACGTATGAAGAAATGAATGAACAGAGGTATGTGGTCACAGGTGCTCACCTGGCACTCCAGTTTGTCAATGAGCTGTTGCAGTCTGTTGATCTGAGAGGACCAGTGGTCATCTGTATCCACAGTAACACCTGAGGCAATAATAGACAGCACCGCTCACAAACCAGGCAAGCTTTTGTGCTCATTCAGACTCAGTGAAAAAGCTCAAGGCCTGTCAGTGGTAGGCACTGTGATGACTCTTCTGTCTGTTTGCTAACAATACACCAACCAAGCAGACATGTTTTCAACGTAGCACTGTAAAAGAGCCTTCCTTTTTCATTTTTTTCCCTTTTCTTTTCTTTCTTTCTTTTTTTTTTTTTTACCAGTTATTTAAAAAGCAAACGGTCAGTCACATGAAATGTCTCTGAATTGCAGAAACTGTTGACAATCACCAAAACATTGTAGATGTTATACAAGTCACAATCTGACTGCATTACAGTGTGAAGAACACTAAGTGACGACGTTCCGGATCATTTGTCAAAATGACTACCTTCTTTTATTAGAGAAGAAAATCGTGCATGAAATGTCATTCTCCCTTTAGAAATCCAAAAAGATTTTGTAATCGATTGCAATTCTGGCATAATTACATAAATATACCCATTCATGACAATTGGTTTTTATTATATTTCAATTATATTATACGATTGTATTGATTATACTTTAATGCTATAAATATCATTAGTGCGTTTATAAACTGTGTATGTATAAAACAATCGAGGCCATACCACTCCAGAGCCAGCTATATGCACTCTGACCCAGAGCTCTTAAGGACAAGGACTAACACTCAAACCTGTTTCATCATATCAGAGTGACACCCAGACAAGAGCCATAACATAAAGGCTAGAGCTGCTTTGACAGTAATTGCAGCACCAATAATGAGGACTGTTGGCAGAAACAACACGACATTAAGGCTAAGGCCCAGATGAAGTGTGTGTGTGTGCGCGTGTGTGTGTGTGTGCTTATACAGCACCCTCCACTAATATTGGCACCCTTTGTAAATATGAGCAAAGAAGGCTGTGAAAAATTGTCTTTATTGTTTAACCTTCTGATCTTTTGTACCAAAAAATTCACAAAAACACTCTGCTCTCATGGATATCAAACAATCACAAACACACCACAGGTTAGCGGAGGGCACTGTATGTACGTCACCTGTGGTAAGGATGCCAGAGTATGGGTCTGTAGGAGAGAGGCACATATTTTTCTGCACTCTGCGGCCACACCTCCTGTTATTCTTTTGTAAGGAAAGATGATCCGGTACTTTCACCTCAACCCTAAAGAGAGAGAGAGACGGGGGTGGGGGGTAAAAAGGAAAACAGTTAAGGAACAAAACTGAATGTCAGTGGTCTTGAAAGCATTATTTTTTATGGTCATTAGCACCATGCTCAGTTGCTCTGGCAACACTGAAGGAAACATATTCATGCCAAAAAGCCAACCAAGCAACTTTTTTTTCCCCAAAGTTGAAAGGGTTTAAAAATGAAAGGATAGACAAATAAGAAAGAGACTAGGCCTTTCAAGGTTAGGAAATTTTGGCTGACAATTAATTGATATGAATAATTGTGACTGTAACATTTCCGTTGAATGAATGCCTCTGCTAAATATATCAGAAGTGGAATTATGCCCATAAACAGCCATTTATTAAATAGAACATACTGAAATACACCAATAGGTTACTGTCCAATAAAGAATGTAGCAATAACTATGTAAATAAATAATGTACTATTCTGTTCCAACACCACAAAACATCACTGTGCTCCATAACAAAACAGTTACTAATAGTTCAAAGCTGAGAATAATGTGAAATGATGGCATTATGATGGAGCTGTGATGTGATTACATTAAAGTGTTTCAGAATAAACGGACTACATACATACAAATGTGACTGTAGAATATAATGGTTAATTAGGTGATTATGTAATAATTGTGTCAGGCGTAATGGCTGCAAAAATACTTTTTTTCTGTGAGATGTCCTGGTTATTGGAAGAGAACAGACCACACACACACACACACTACACACACAAACATACACACACATTCATCTACACCAGTGGTGTAGCTAGGGAGGTGGATTTCAGGTTTGATCCCTCCAAGAAATACTTCCCAGTTCCCAATGGAAATTCCTGGATGCTTAAGACAACACACACAGTGCAGCTCATTATATACACCTGCAAAACGATATTCAATGTCAAATTGTAATTTCTATATAGTAATGGGCGGCTGTGGATCAGGTGGTAGGGCGGGTTGTCCACTAATCGTAGGGTTGGCGGTTCGATTCCTGGCCCACGTGACTCCACATACCGAAGTGTCCTTGGGCAAGACGCTGAACCCCAAGTTGCTCCCGATGGAAAGTTAGCGCCTTGCATGGCAGCTCTGCTACCATTGGTGTGTGTGTGTGTGTGAATGGGTGAATGAGACACAGTGTAAAGCGCTTTGAATAAAAGCGCTATATAAGTGCAGACCATTTACCATGTTCATAACTATGGTGAGAAACAGGATTAACCAATGAGTATTGGGCATTTTTCCCATTGCTGTTTGAAACAGGGATGAATACAATGTATTGGCCTGTAATCTGTATCAGCCGATAAAAGCATTAGAAAATACTAGATGTCCAATGCAGGAGGAAAAGAAGGTTAGGTCTCATTTAATAAGATAACATGTCATTTATCCATATTACTAGCATGTTATTTTAATCAATTTCAGTTGACCTGTCATGAAGGTATTTTATATCAACATTATTAATATAGCAAGATTTTCTGATCATGCCTTAAATGATCAAGTAAGAAGTTTGTGCTTCACCGCTAGTACTACTGAAATGCATGAGCATGTGACACCACATCAATTTTTGATCAATTGTACAGATCATGCAGCAATTTTTATTTAGTCTATTTAGCCCCTCTGGAAATGGCACTGATCTACACATGCAGTATGACGCTGAGATTCATTATGAATGCCACTGAGATGAACATGGGCTCAATTTCAGGGTTTTGGTTTGAAAGCAGTCCTGGCACTGCTTGAGAATCTGTGACTTGTGTATGTGTGTCTCACGGTGCAGGGCTGCTCTGCTCCTCCACAGCCTCCATGGCACACTGCAGAGACATCTGAAGAGAGAGCAGCTGGCTGGACGTCTCCTTCAACATAAAGCGTGTCACAAACTGCCCCAATACGGATGAGCCCTGATATTCCTGCAGAGAGAGAGAGAGAGAGAGAGAGAGAGAGAGAGAGAGAGAGAGAGAGAGACGGAGTCATGTTAGCTAGATAATAGCTCTTTAATGGAAGTAGAAAGTGACCTAATGGTGCATTCCAACATACTGTCAAGTGAAAATATAAGTACACCCCTTGGAAATTGTGGGCTTTTTTGACATATTTGGACAAGCAGACATTTGATCATCTTTGAAACAGTGCCTATTAATAAAGTTGATATATTTGAACAAAGAGGAAAAAATCGCTTTTTCAACCATTTATTCAACAGAAATAACAATAGATGTGATGTTCTTCTGCGGAAAATGTAAGTACACCCTTGGCCTCAGAAGCTGGTATTGCCCCCTTTAGCAGAAATAACTTCTTGTAGGCGTTTTGCATCAGCGACTTTTCCGTCCTCCTCGGCAACGACTCCAGCACCACCGCCTCCTCAGCGTCACGATCCTCCCACAGCGGCAAGAGCTCTCCAACAGCACATCCCTCCTCCTTCCTGGGTTTCGGCACCAGTGTAACAAGCTTTAAGGTCGGGCAAGGAGGAGGCAGGAACCAGCTGAACATAAACATAAACTTTAATAATGAACCAAACTCAAACATAAGATAACATATCTCCCTCTCCCACTGATTAGCCAAATCAGTGCCAGGTGTGCATCCTCACAGCCTGGTCACTCCCTCCTCCCCTTCACACCATCCATTTCTTTTTTTTGAGCCATTCCTTGGTGGATTTGCTAGTGTGCTTAGGATCATTATCCTGTTCTAAGGTCCACTTTCAGTTCAACTTCAACTTTCAGATACATGGCTTCACATTATCTTCAAGCACTCTTTACTATGATGCAGAATTCATAGTAGAATCAATGAATGAAAGCTCTCCAGTCCCTGATGCAGCGAAGCAACCCCAAACCATAACATTTCCACCAGCGTGCTTCACAGTTGGGATGAAATGCTTTTCCTCGGTCTTCGCCAAACATGTCTGCTGTTACTGTGGCCAAACAACTCCATCTTTGATTCTTCTGTCCAGAGCACTTTATTCCAAAAGGCCTGGTCTTTGCTTATATGCTCATTGGCAAACTGTAGTGTTGCAAAGGCTTTTTCCTGGCACGCCTCCCATGCAGGTCAAATTTGTGCAATCTTTTTCTGATTGTAGAAGCCTGCACTTTGACACCAACAGTTACAAGATTTACTAGCAGATCCTGTGATGAAACTTTGTCTGCAAAAAGAAGTCTCCAAGAACCCCAATCTGCTCTTGGGTTAAATTTGCTGGGATGGCCAGTCCTGGACAAATTGGCAGTCGTTTCAAATCTGCGCCATTTGTAGATGATTTTCCTTACAGTGGAATGATGTATTACAAATAATTTGAAGAGCTTTTAAAATCCCTTTCCAGACTCATAGGCATCCACAACCTTTTTTTCTGAAGGCCTTATAGAACTCTTTAGACCTTGGCATGATGACACCCCACACCTCAATAACAAAGGGAACACCCGACACTAGATATGAGGGGAGTATAAATAAAACCGGTTCCACCTGCACTCCCTAAGCAGGTTCTAATCACTGACCAATCTTTAACACCTGATTCTAATTTTATGGATTTGAAGGTGTGATAAATGTAGGGGTGTACTTACTTTTTCCATGTGACCGATCTGATTTTTTGTTCATTTAAATTGTGAAAATGACCACAAAATGTCAATTTCATGTGTCCTTTGAGTGTACCACCTTTATTAATGGGCACTGTTTAAAAGAGGATGAAATGTTTGCTCGTCAAAATATGTCAAAAAAGCCCACAATTTCCATGGGGTGTACTTTTTTTTTTTTTTTTTACATGACTGTAATTTTTGTGTTGGCTATGTGGTCCGGTAGCAAAAGTGATTGGAAAAGGTTTTAAAAAGAAATGCGTACTAAACAAAACTGTATCAACTGTCCAGTTGTTTAAAGACTACATCCCATACAGAGAGAATGCAACTCAACCACTGCACCAAAACTGAAATCAAACTATGCCAGAGGACACTGGAATCTGCTCTGATGTAATGTTCCTAACAACATTCTAGGGAAATGAATCAGGAAAATTTGACTCATGCACAGTCTGACGAGGTTTCACTAAACAAAACAGCTCAAACTGAACTGAAGAGTGTTGGCAGTGCCTCTCATTGGCCCTTAGTGGTTCAGACACCGGCATCAGGTTTCTAATTAGACCAAAAGTTTTTGTTGTATAATACAATAAACACTGATGTAATCCACATTTTTAGGCAATAACTTTGCTCTCTGTAAACAAAGTTTCATATAATTTTGTCGGCTAGTAATCTGATCTCTCTCTCTCTCTCTCCCTCTCTCTCCCTCGAACTTTGTGTATTTTTTACCAGAACAATCATACATGATCAAAGCAACAATAACAACAACAAAAACCCCAGCTGATGCAATCAAATGAAGTCAAAATGTAGATTGTTTGCAAACACTAGTGCAAATTCCGTAATAATTTTCTAATTGCAATTTCTACTTGTAATTATTATTGCAGAGATGGGAAATCACAAAATATGAAGTTTCTTTAACATGATAACTTTGTAGAAAAGCGAAAGAAGTCTGATTTTGTCGTTACTGGTCTGTTTTTTGGCTTATAATTAAGCTGGTTTTTAGTTCACTTCAGTTGTGTAATTGTGTAAACAATTCCAGCTGGTTGGCTTGAACCAGCAATATTAATAACACACATCTATTTGAAACAATCCTGCTCATCATAAGCTTTAAAATGGGGTATGATTTGACATGATCTTCAATTACCTAGAAGACATTGCCAGGTTTATTTATTCATTTAATTATCATATGTCATTATCTCATTTTCAGGTATCATCAAAGAAGGTTTGAAAAACCTTAGATCTCGGTCAGTCCACTGAAAATAAAAAATAAAACTGGTTAATGTATCTGTGTTAGTGTTTATTAGTGTCTTATTATTCACCACAACAATGGACATTAGATGTGAATTTGCTGCTTGTTCTCTAGAAAAGAGTAGCGTGCTGTTTACCTCCTACTGTCCCCCCCTAATCCTCCCCCCCCACCCCCCCCACCCCCACCCCCCCGGCTGCCTTCAAGTAGCTGAATAGTTTTTGTATTTGTGCAGAATTTTGCAGACATTTCACCCAAAAAAATTGTTTTATATGATCAGCAGTGATACGCACATTGCATACATTTGGATATGTTTGGATAAGGTTTGGGATGGATGGATGGATGGATGGATGGATAGACCGATATATCGAAAAAGGTAGGCCAGTAATTGTAAAGTATACATCTTGACACTAAAAAAAAAAAAAAAAGGAATTCATTTCTTGTTTTTATAGAAATTTTGCATGCGTGCACTAATAAATAAATGTAACGCAATATGGTTGGGCACGGTGGCTTAGTGGTTAGCACGTTTGCCTCACACCTCCAGGATTGGGGATTTGAATCCCACCTCTGCCCTGTGTGCACAGAGCTTGCATGTTCTACCTGTGCTTTGGGGGTTTCCTCTGGGTATGCATTGTAGGCTGATTGGGATTTCCAAAGCCTGTGTAGGATAAGCGGTACAGAAAATGGATGGATCTCAATGTCAAAACTGATATAAGATATTTAAGATTAAAATTGCAATGTGTAAATCTGTAAATGCTGACACTTGAAACTGGCTAGGTAAAGAGATCTATTTTGGCTAGTACCACCAGCCAATGTCTCAGGAGTTAGTTAGGAAAGTATTTTTCCTTATCAGGTGAACCTGCTCAATAATCGACTGAGAGCCTGTAGCTAGAAATTACACATGAATAATTGCCATCCCCTATTGTGCAAAATCTTACTGTGAAGTCTTAGTCATTTAGTCTTTCAACATCTATCAGCTGCAAAAAACTAACACGACAAATGGAGCAGAACAGGTTCTTGATTATACTTTAAGCTACACCTCGGTGCAGTCCTGCAGGTTTCATCTGTGCCTGTATGTGGATTTGTGACAGAGCATAAGAGTTTTCACCAGCTACAGTATATATATATACACACACACACACACACACACATATACATATACATATATACATATATATATACATATATATACATATACATATATATATATATACATATACATATATATATATATATATATATATATATATATATATATATATATATATATATATATATATATATATATATATATATATATATATATATATATATATAGACAGAGGTCCCTTTCAGCACCCCTAGTGTTTTGGACAGCATCAGCGTGTGGTCGAAAGGCGGGGTGGTCCAAACCACGCACAGCTGGTGATCACTAATTACAGCAGCGGTTCTCTACCATCTGGGAGACAGCGCCAGAGTATAAAAGTGCACACTGGGAGCATCAAGTTGAGCGGTGTCCTTTTAACAAACGGCTAACTCTGTGTCTTTTTGTGAACTTTTCCAGAAGACTTTGCCGACAAGGACGACAACGCTCCCTGGCTGCCCATCATCGCTGCTCAGCGGTGGATGTCTGCCCCATTCGGGAGTCCCACCGTGACGCTGCACAGCTCTCTCCTCACGACAATTCTCAGCTGGGAAGAGGGATCACCAGCCCATCATCAGCACTCCCTGCACTCCCTTCACTCCTCTCCTTCACGCTACCCCTTTCTAAATTTTCAGTTTTGTAAATATTGTATATAAAAGCGGCACTAATTCCCCTCCAATCGCCTGTGTGTGTGTGCTCTGTCTGCCGCTGCTGCAAGGACCGCTACAATGCAGTATTCATATCTTGTATTGATCTCATATATCACACATGCTCCTGTCTTTAAGCTCTTGTAGATGGAATAGATTAATTAGCGTTCGTTCACATGCCTAGGACGAAGTGCGAGTTGAATCAATGAATCAGTAAGAGCAAACAAGGTCTAAACACCAAGCTTCTCAAGGAGATGGGCTTTCATCGCTCCCTGGAACCAATAAATAAGATAGAGTATAATAACTACAGCTTCAAAAGAAAGCCATCATTTAGACTCCCAGCCCCAGATGACCGTGGTATTGCCAGGATGTTCATTCATGCTGTAAATAATGTAAGTTAAGTTAACCCGATGTAGTGTTGGACTGAATGCAATGGACTGAATGTAAGATGGATGGACGATTAGGTAGTTTAACGTTATATTGCTTCAACACCACAGAACTGTTGCATATTTCTTTCTTTTTTTTGTTGTTGTTTTTTTTACATCCAGCTCAGCTCATCAGACATGGCCGAAAGGAACATGAATAAAGTAACAGTAAAGTTCAGTAAAGTTTCCAGTCACACACAGCTGGAGTCTCTCACCGCAGGGCTCTCCTAATATGCTGACAAACTGCTACAGATGCTCAGACCCCGCATCTCAACAGCAAAACCTCACCCTGTTCTATTTCTCCAGAATAACAACCCAGCAGCGCACAAGCACTTTACCATGCTAATTCATGCAAACAAACAGCCTGGAATTTTCACTACTTAAAACAGACATTATGTATAATGCAGTGAAAGTCTCCATCTGTGAACTGGTTCTTCCGTGCTGCTTCAGGGCAGAATCACACACACCTTCAGTATCACCCTCATTCGGCACGTTTTAATGACACTGAACCATCATCAAAACATTCATATTATATTTATATAAACATGTCAGTGTTGGAAGGGGTTTGTTAAGTTTTCTTACCTCTTTAGTCTTGTCCATTGCCTTTAGGATGGCAACGTTGAGCTTCTCTAGAGCTGAGAGGACATTCAGATACTCCCCAAGATGTTGAGAAAAATAATCTGAAAAGAGGAAAAGGACAGGGAACAGGAGAGCATAGAGAGTATAAATGGCTAGATCAGCATGAAGGTTTTGTAGTGTTTAGGAAAAGACCATAAAAAGGTACATAAATGTTTCATTTTTTGGGCAATGACAAAGTGATGTCAGCTTCTTTCCTTCTCTCTCTCTCTCTCTCTCTGATCCCCTTTATATCCAGCTGCAAATTCCCAAAAAATCTCCCAACCCCCTCTCTCTGCACTCCCCTAACTCATACCCCAGCAACTTGTGTTTCTGTGTACTGGCCATGCGACACCAATGAAAACACTGCACTGGATGTGTAATCTGCTACTGTTGTAAACATGTTCCATTGCAACCTCTGCTGCAACTCCTCACATGTTCATAAGTTTATCATACACAACAGCTATCAAATGCACAGAAGAACACAGCATTGCTGTCCGGAAATGAACAAAACACTCATCTATTTTTAGATAAACAGTGCTGCACACTGCCGCACTAGTGAGATTTTTTTCCCCATAACAATAAAACCACTGGCAGATGAAGTGAATAACGTTGATTATCTCGTTACAATGACACCTGTCAAGGGGTGGGATATATTAGGCAGCAAGGGAACAGTCAGTTCTCAAAGCTAATGTGTTCAAAGCAGAAAAAATGAGCACAACTAAGGATCTGAGTGACTTTGAGAACGGTCAAATTGTAATGGGAGGACAACTGGGTCAGAGGATCTCCAAAACAGCAGGTCTTGTGGGGTGTTACCGGTATGCAGTGATTAGTAGCTACCAAAAATGGTCCAAGGAAGGACATCCGGTGAACTGATGACAGGGTTATCAGTGACCAAGGCTCATTGATATGTGTGGGGAGTGAAGCTAGCCTGTCTGGTTCAATCCCACAGAAGAGCTACTGTAGCACAAATTGCTGAAGAAGTTCACGCTGGCTATGATAGAAAGGCGTCAGAACACACGGTGCATCACAGCTTGCTGCGTATGGGGTCGCGTAGCCACAGACCGGTCAGAGTACCCATGCTCAGACACTGGGTTTGTTCCCCGGTGTTGCTCTGCCATGCCTTTACTACATCTCTTGTCAGTTCCTGATTGTTCTTGGGCTGTTTTGCCTTTACTTTAGCCTTCAGCAGGTGAAATGCATGCACATTCAGGTCAGGTCAGGATTTGGCCATTGCAGAACATTCCATTTCTTTTCCTCAAAAAAGTCTTGGGTTCCTTTCGAAGTATGCTTCTGGTCATTGTTCATCCACACTGTGAAGGGTCATCCAGTGAATTTTGAAACATTTCGCTGATTCTGAGCAGATATTATATTAGCCCTATACACTTCTCAATTAATCCTGCTGCTTCTGTCAGCAGCCATGCATTCCCATGCCATAAGATGATAAGATTCTTTCTCTTCTCCATGCTCCCTTCCCATCAGTCTGATAGATGATGCATGTCTCATCTGTCCATGGGATGTTGTTCAAGAACTATGTGGGTTTGTTTTTTGTTTTGTTTTTTTAGATGTTTGTTGAAAACTCTAATCTGTCTTATATCTTGTGGTAAATCCTCTGTATTTACTCTGGTGAAGGCTTCTCTTGATTGTTGACTTTGACACAGATACACCTACCTCCTGCAAGATGTTCTTGATCTGGCCAGCTGTTTTGAAGTGTGTTTTTTTTTCTTCACCAGGGAAATAACTCTTCTGTCATCTACCACAGTTGTTTTCTATGGTCTTCCAGGCCTTTGGGCATTCCTGAACTCTCCTTTGCGTTCATTATTTTTTATATGTTCCAATAGCGTACCAAACAATGGATGCAGAACGTTTAAGTGATCATATCCTGAAATATCCAAACATTACATTCCTAATACACACTTCTAGAATTGTAGACTGGAAATGACATTTAAACAGAGCAGACTAGCGCTCCTGCTTGGTGTAATGACTTGTGTAAATTAGTTTCTCGCAGTCAAAACCTACCGTCACAGTAATCTCAGCCTTCATTAGTTACTCACGTTAGGATCATTTAACTGAATGGGTATTCCAAAGAAAGCAACATTATATGCTTAAATTCTCCTTAAGGCATTCTATGCACATACAATGTGTTCGACACACTTACTGTTTCTAACAATACTGTTTCTGCCTTCGTTGTTGAATCTCAGATACATTTCTTTCTTGGAAACATGGGTCTATAATGATTGATGATTGACTTAATGCCTTTTATAAACGAGGAGAACATCATTATCCACAGAATCAATGGCAATGGTCAGTACACAAAGAATCATGGTCAATATAATCAATGAGGGGCAATCCAAAGTTGTTAATGATGAACAAGGTACAGGTCAGAATAATCAATAGGTAGTCAGGGAAAGGACAAGACTCAGAACTTACACAAGCTATATAGTTTGCAAGACTTCGCAAGGATAATGAGTGTTTCAGGTGTTCATATGTGGTATGAGGTGGTAGTGGAAGCTGGAACTGACTCTAAATCTATGTGTATATTCAGGGGATGGCAGTCTCCGATGATGGGGAGGGGAGTTGCTATGACAAGTGGTTTCATTTTATCAATGAAACCACTTTGATCATTTAAGCAATATAATTTCTCTTGCGTACAGCTTGTCTTCTAATGTCTTCTAATTACAAGGCAACTCATTTTTCTTCCACCACACAAATGGCAGTCATGAGTCTGCAGTCACTGCCACATAGGACTGTGCGATATAGACGAAAATGTGACATGTGATGAAGACATTGCAATAGTGATATGTGATCAATTGTATCTGACTCGATGTGACAGAGAACTCGAAAATGACTGCTTCTGCTATTATTTCAGCTTTACTCAATAATAGATTTTTTTTTTTTTTTAAAAAAAGAAGAATCCCAATATTTATATCCATGAAGCAAATAAAATTACTATTCTGCAAAACAAACAGTAAATACTTATAGATACTTATACCACGTGGCTGGATGCTTGAATCTGTTTGGTCAAAAGGTGTGCATTATTTTCGTATAACGGTACAGGTAACATTAAGGCACTCTTTCTAATAGGTTACTGATTCTTTCGTAACAGCTCATACATAATCTAAGACTAATAATAACCGAATTTAAAACTGGGTTGTTGTTTAACAATTCTTATAATCATTGATGCCGTTGATTCTTTTTGTTCAGAGACGTTTATTTAACATTTATGGAAGGAGTCTCGGTTGTAAGCACTTTTGGTTTCTGTACTGCTTTCCATTTCCTCGGCTTTCTCAGTAAAATGACAGGCTGTGCTGAGAAAAAAGAGAGAGAGAGAGGGGGGGGGGGGGGGGGGGGGGGCTGGTGAGGGAATGACTGTTTATCGCAGCTATAACGTAGGTGAGAACAGGAACTAACTTGTCTTTCGGACGTTCGCAACATTAAATCTAACTATAAACTGTTAAAATGCGTGACATGTTATTCATTAATACATTAAACATTGTATTTGTTGGCAAATCGCTGTGGGGTAAGTGGAATAACACACTCCAGACCATACTGTTATACAAAACAATGCACTTCAGCTTCTGGCTCGTGCTGCATCATACCCCCTGGCATGCATTATTTTTGTATAACAGCATGGTCTGTTGTGTGTTATTCCTTACTTATTGTAGAACTGCAAACATTTTGTATTTGTGGGATGTTTTAGTCAGGATCACTGGCTGTTTAATTAGTTTATATTTGCTTTCACAAAATATATGAAATGACTCAACATGCGCCATCATCAACATGATTTCACAAAGGGATATTTTATTTATTTAAGCGCTGCCAACATGCACTTAAGCCAAAATCCAAATGACTACCTACTGTTTACTTATGCACAGTACGTAAGGAATAACCGAATGGCATTTTACACTCTATTTACTGTTCTATGCTATATATAGTGTACTCTACAGGAAAAGAACAGAGCTGTATGTAACACATTAAAAGTGCGTTTCTGTCTGTACAAATTTACATTTTTTCAGTGCAACAGCTAATAACAGCGTGTATGTTCAAGTTCACATTAGTGTGTTTTCACAGCTTGTTCTACCCCTGCATGCACACAACTCTGCAGGGCAAGAGTCACTCAGCTGGGGTTTGAGCAGTGCTATTATTTCCAGTTTTTAAAGACACATTTATTGCATTCATTTACGACGTGTTCATTGCAGAAACTCATCATCAAGATAACAATTTAAAAAATATGATTAATCATTCAGCCCTACTGCCACAGAACAGAGTAGTGACGGAACTCAAGAGTCCAATAAAACATAAATGCTGGGGGTGTTAAAGTACTGAAATATTGTAAAAAATATTGACGTTTATGATCTGGGACCCACAGTGGAGCAATATATCAGAATTTGATTAGGAGATTCAGGAGAAACTGAGACAAAGACAAGAGTTTTAACCAACCCAGGCGTCTTGTTGTGTTCATGCTGCAGCTTAGAGTTCAACATAGCAGCCCTAGTTTGTGGAAGAAGCCAGGTTACTGATTTTTTTTATTTTTTTAAAAAGTAAGAACAAGTCTGGAACTCTGCTTTAGGGAACGTGTACATTGCATGAGTTCCTAAGGGGATACGGTGTCAGGAGAAAGTGTGTCCTTGTGCACTATATGAGCCAGTCTTTATCTGGTAGTTGTACAGAGGCATCATACACTATATACACTATTTCCGCTCTGAAAGTATTGGAACAGCAAGGCCAATTCTTTTGTTTTTGCTATACACTGAAGACATTTGGGCTTGAGATCAAAAGATGAGAAGATAGATCAGAATTTCCGCTTTCATTTCCTCATATTTACATCTAGATGTGTTACAACAACCTAGAACATGGCACCTTTAGGTGAGCTAAAGTACAGGAACACTTAGTCTTAAAGTTAATTAACCAATAAGCACCAACATCATGAGAATAAATGCTTTTCAAACAATTAATTGGGTTACTACTGCAAAATAAAAGCCCAGGCCTATCAGTAGAGTCTCATTCATAGTCTGAAATGACTTCTGGAGGCTGACGTCTTAGTCTGACACCAATCTGTTGCCCTGTGCAGATGACTCATGCACCATCTGTATTGCAGCAACTTTATTTGAACACTCTAACTCTGCTAACTCCACAGGCTCACCCAAAAAAAAACAATTTACTATCCGCACCAGGTTCCACATTTCTGCCTCCACAAGGCCCTGACACCTTTCAGAAATCCCAGGATGAACTGGTAAAGGACCCAGAAGTAGCCAGAACAAATTGTCATGGGACAAAGAACACAATTTTAGCGGAATTCACTTGTATGTGTTTATCATAAAGCTCTTGATGAGCTATAGCGCACCTATTATGGTTTTGAAATGTACCTAATTTTGTTTTAAAGATCTCATACAACAGATTTTACATGCATCCAAGGTCAAAAAACACTTTAATGTGCTCATAATTTAAACTGCAGCATTACCCCCCCCCCCAGTGTCACAAACGACTCGTTCAGTGATCCGTTCTAAAGGATTCATTCCAAACTCCTCCTTTCAGAGAGCATACTCTGCTCTGATTGGTCAGTCATCCCAGTCTGTTATGATTGGTCTACCGCTGTCAGCGTGTTTCAAAAAGGAAACGCCCACTACTATAACGAGTTTCAGCTCCGTCTGTTCTCGGGCAGCCGATGAAGAACAGAGGCGGGGCTTTTTATTACAAACCTACGTAGGTTAGTACAGGAAGTAAAGTCTGGAATCACTAACGACTCGTTTCAGCTGTTCAGAATCGCTTCCTTCGTTCGGGAATCAATAACTCCGTTTGTCATGAGCTTTGATTTTTGAAACTTTGCAGACTTTTTACATTCACAAGCAGCTCTATAACACACTACATGAAAGGTAATATTTGAAAAACCATAATAGGTGCACTTTAATGATCACTGAGTAGCTTAGCACCACTGTCCACTCTTATCAATAGTCCATTAGAGGAGTATAATGTCTTGTGAAGGAAACAGAAAGGAAGGATCTAAACCCACCTGATAACTTGTCGGTGTCAAGGTTGCTGTAAAGGAGAGCAGAAAACAAAAGAAGGACAAGTGGTTGATTAATACAAGGAGAGTGATATTTACTGTACTGGTTGTAACAGATCCTGGCAGTTTAAGCATATCCGTAGGGTTGGACTATAATTACTCACCCATCAAGATGATAATGCTATAATTGTGTGTCATGCAAGAATACGTCGGGTCCATAAGTGTTTGGACAGTGACACAACTTGGAATCATCTCCAAACCTTTTATCTCCTTAATTTCTCATGAAATATCGAGGAAGCAGGCCACACCCGGCCATGAAACTGCTTATCCAGTCAATTGTCCAATTACTTATGAGTCTACACTTCAATCACATCTTGATTGCTTCATTTCAAATCCACTGTGGTGGTGTACAGAAGCAAAATTATGTCACTGTCCAAACACTTATGGACTCGACTGTATATTTTCCACAATACAGCAATAAGCAGCTGAAAAGCAATATAGGGTGCACTTAAATATAAGCAGGAGAGATATGTACAGTTTAAATCATGTATGTAACTATATAGCTGTTTAGCTGTTCATAATTACCAAATTAACTGCAGTTGAAAACAAGATAATAGTCACAATCATATTCTGTCTAAAATGTGGCTTGCTCCGTGTGTGAAATGCCACATCAACTAACAGATCAAAACAAAATGTAATCTTGAGCAAAGAAGCTTGGACTAAATAATTGCTTGGACTTGTCTCAAGTGCTCCCTGGAGGCAGTAATGGAATTTTAATAGAGGTGAGACTCAGTGGGCTAAATTAAATGCAAAAATAGGGCTCTTTAATGATTTAGGTAATTAAATAGCACACGCACACATACACACGTTGTGGCCAAACTGTGCTACGAAATGGCATTTGCTTGACCCTGTTTGCTCAGAGTGATGGTGGTTTGTATCATGCACTCCTGTGAGATAGCTCTGTGTTCTTTCTTCATATTAAATGACTCCTAGATGACAAGTGAGGTTATGGCTAATTGATCTTTACAGACATGGTGTAGCTCATGTCTGTAAAGGGGTTGAATAATTTTGATTGCAACTGTATAGAGTGGTGCTTGAACCCTTTAGAATTTTCTACATTTCTGCATAAATATGACCTCAAACATCAGATTTTGGGGCGGCTGTGGCTCGGGTGGTGCCCTGCGATGGATTGACACCCTGTCCAGGGTGTACCCCACCTTGTGCCCGATGCTCCCTGGGATAGGCTCTAGGTTTCCCCGTGACCCTGAAGGAGGATAAGCGGTATAGAAGATGGATGGATGGATGGATGGATGTGGCTCAGGCGTTAGAGCGGGTTGTCCACTAATCGTAGGGTTGGCGGTTTGATTCCCGGCCCACATGACTCCACATACCGAAGTGTCCTTGGGCAAGACACTGAACCCCAAGTTGCTCCTGATGGAAAGTTAGCGCCTTGCATGGCAGCTCTGCTACCACTGGTGTGTGTGTGAATGGGTGAATGAGACACAGTGTATAGCGCTTTGGATAAAAGCGCTATATAAGTGCGCCATTTACCATTTTCACATTAAATATTATACTTGGTCAAAGAATGAGGATTGGTGGAGTCCAAAATGGTTTTCCAGCCTAATGAGCATCAACAACTCGTTTTCTGAGGTCCTCGGAAATCTCCTTTGTTTGTGCCATGCAACACTTCCACACACGTGAATATCTGACCCGTGGCTCGTTCACACCTGATTGTCATCCCATTGATTGAAAAAAAGTTCACATACTTTTGCCACTCACAGATATGTAACATTGGATCATTTTATTCTGTCCTTATCTTCTGTGGCAAAAAAGGAACATTAACCAGGTTGAGAAATGCACCAGTCTCTGCACATCTCATGGTTGGATTAATGATTTAATGAGGCGAGTTGGGTTTCAGTTGTAGAGAACCAGATGCATGCTGGGCATGGAATAGATCTCTATGTCAGGACTATGGGACTCCAATTTACCGTAGATTTCTGAATACAGTAATTACTAAGCAATTGGTTGCCATGATTGCAGATTGTGCGCCCTTTTAGAAGAGTTTGTGAAGTGTTTTGATCATACAATGAAAAACCAAAATTGAAACCATTCCCATGTGGTCCTGCACTGCAGTGATTTTTAAGCCATAAAACCAAGTCTTTCATATGTTCTTTCAAACCCGATCCTTTGAGCTAAAGACAGAACTTTCTCTTTTGTAAGCTGTATATGGAATTTTCACTGTTGCCTTGATTTTTTTTTATTTATTTTACCATGACAACATTTTTATTTATTTATTATTCAAAAGTCTTTAAAGCCAAGCTGAGCTTGTCTCAGAGAACAGTAATTAAGGGGAACCACAAAGATCACACGTATAGTATAGATTTAAAAATGAGGGATAAACTTCAGGTAGTACACACTTTGTCTGTCGCCCATCAATTGAGTAGAACAGCTCCTGAAGCTCTTCTGTCGTGAGAATCCCATCAGAAAAGTAAGCCTTGAATTCCTCAAAGGAGAGCTTCCCATCATCTACAACAAAGAGAAAAAAGGTTTGACGACTATAATTTTTAAAGGAGATGAAGCCAAGCACTTACCCACAAATATTTCAAAGTCATATTTAAAGCTGCAGTGTGGAACTTTTTTGGTTAAAAATGAAAAAAATCAATTATTGAGCAAGTACATAAAAAATAAAAAAAAAATCAGTGTTCAGAACTGTCTCCTTTACCTCACCCCAATTCACAACGCTACGCTTATAATAATTTATATATTGAGCTGTCGGGAAACATCAGTTGACGTCATTCGTCTTTGTGTGGTTACATCACGTCCTTAAACAGAAAGAAGAAGAGCTGGCTACTATATTGCCGTGTGAGGGCTGAGGATGGTGGTTTTTGCAGCTTGCTTTTAATTTTTAATTGCTTTTTTTTTTTTTTTTTTTACCTGGATAGTTCTAAACACAAACATCGTTCACATCTGGGGAATCAGCTGTTGTCAAAACCAAGAAATCGAGAGAGAGAGAGAGAGAGAGTAACTCACCTCTACTCCAAGAAAACCATATCCACCGCCACTTCCATTGTCAAGTATTGCAGCTAATATACAATCCCATACGTAAACCTCAAAGCATCAGATTCATCCGCGCAGAGAAGCAGTGCCGAAGCACAAGCCACGTAAAAAAAATAATAAAATAACTCTGCAATTAACTGGGAATTTTATGTTTCAGACAGATTGGTGTTAGGCAAAAGTTCTGCAGCTTTAATATGTCTATAATGAATAAATATGATTATTATTTATAACTTCAATAATCACTGCTCTTATTGTGCTATTCATCTAAATTGTATATTGTTGAGTCTTGTAAAAAAAAAAAAAAAATAGATTCAAACATGATATATGAAATATAATATATAAAAACGTCCTGCTGCCAAACACTACTGGAAACAGTACTTGGATTTGACAAGTTTTCCCTCATCAGTTCAGTTCTTGCAATCCAATTATCACACAAATGACTTGGAGTCATATATCAGTCCTTTATACATGAAGTAGCATCTGGCTTTTGTGCCCTTGAATCTCTGCTTGTGCAGTATCTTTCATCAATCATGCTGATAGGGAGCCTTACAGAGCACACACACTGGAAGAACTCAAATATCAAATCACCAGTTTGAGCCCTTAGTGCACAGCTTGATGGTGCCGTATGTGACCTAAATCACAGCAGGCCTGCGCACTGAGCATCCCTCTCCTCTGGGCACTTTCATTCATTTTTCCACTTTTTGTATTCAATCGCTGCATTGGGCTGCTCAATCATAATTACCCAACATCAAGTACATGTTGCACTTCATGATTACAGGACAAATTTAACATTAGAAGAAAGAAAAGAAAAAAATCTATCATTTGAGGTTCACACCTCAATGGAACACATGCTTCTTAAGCTGCAGAGTCTGTGATGATGGATGCAGTTTCTTGCCTGAGCATGGACCTGCCTTATTTGAGCTTAGAAAAGTTTCGGTTGTAAATTAGATGAGACAGCTGACAGACAGACTCCAAGGAAGAGGGAAGATTGAGTCAACATGCAGAGCCAGAGAGGAGGGAATCTGATTTATCTCAGACGAGTTATCTAACTGTGACCCTGCTTAAAAAGGAGTGGGATATAATCAAAAAAAGAGCAGCAAAGTCTAAGCCTGAGTGAAGGATGGCTTTGTATGTGAGAATGATACTTATCACAATATAGTGACTAGGAAAGGTCCAGGAAAAAAACAAAATGACATTTTACTGAATTCGCCTCAATTTTGCCTCATTGAAGAGAAATAGTTTGGAAAAAAAAAAAGATCTCCATATGTTCATAATCAGTTTGCTTAAGATTGCCTAATATTTTCTAATTCCATTTATAGGTTGTATGATAGCATGATTCTGAAACAGGAAGTAACTTTGGAGTATTGTAATCAGTGAAGAAAGTAACGCAATTGTCACACCCAGGTAGGACATACTACCTCCACTGCAGCACTGCAACTCTTTATTCATCACCCATCAAAAACTTCCTGTTTATACACTATAGCCAGTTCAAACATCAAACTTTGTCACTACATTAGGTGACTTTATAGACCCCTATAGTGACTTAATTTCAAAACAGAGCCTAGCAACAAAACTTTCTGAGTTGCAAGTTAGCGACTGTCCTGCACTCGATATGGCTCTCCAGTTCACATCATAGCTGCTGGTTATATGAGCTGAGAGAGCAGGTTTCTTTAATTCACCAGCAATGTGTAAAGCCTGACTGAGTTGCACTTGGACAAGGCAATGCTCCCAACAACCAATCAATGATCACCATTGTTCCCAAAGACCAATCACTAATCAATATTGTTCCCAATGACCAATGACTAAAATCATGGTCCCCAAGACCAATCACTGATCACCACTGTTCCCCAAGACCACTCACTGATCACCACTGTTCCCCAAGACCACTCACTGATCACCACTGTTCCCCAAGACCACTCACTGATCACCATTGTTCCCCAAGACCACTCGCTGATCACCATTGTTCCCAAAGACCACTCACTAATCAATATTGTTCCCAATGACCAATGACTAAAAATTATGGTCCCCAAGACCAATCACTGATCACCATTGTTCCCCAAGACCACTCACTGATCACCATTGTTCCCCAAGACCAATCACTGATCACCATTGTTCCCCAAGACCATTCACTGATCACCATTGTTCCCAAAGACCAATCACTGATCATCATTTTTCCTAATGACCAATGGCTAAACACCATGGTCCTCAAGACCAATTACTGATCACCATAAATTAGTCTATGATGCCATCTAACAACTTCTAGCTACTTTTTTGAGCATGTGTTAGCTACTTTCTCTGAAAAGAGCTGGCAACACTGAGTCAAGTCTTGCCAATTTTAATGTTTGTTAAAATCTGAGCCTTGCATTCTGTAATTGCTGTTTCTGTGTTGTGCTCCTTGCTTTGTTGATTGACTAATCTTTGGATTTGCCTTTTGTCTGGTCTGTTTGTGAATAGTTTTGACTCTGAATTTGAATTGGCTTGGATTTTGTAAATAAACCTTCTGCCCATGTATTCTCACACATCAAGAGTCTTGTCTGTTCCAATAGGTTTACCAGTTCATCGACCAAATCAAGATCTAATACCACCATTAAATAATATTTATGCATCTAATATTTTTAGTAGGAAATATTACTTGACACAAAAAGGTGGGTAAACCATGAAAAGACCTAACTATGCAAAAAAAAGATCAATGAAAAACAGAAGAAAATATCTTTAGAGATAATCCAGGACACCGACCTGTTGGCTAAATGATCAGACTTATAATTACCCAGCAGGGTGAAAAGGTCCATATTATGGTCTGTCAGAACAACATCCAGGAACCCAGCCTCTGCTTGGTTATTTCAAGGACAAATTTGGCAGCCACCTGGTCCCAAGCAGCTTTGCAGAAGAAGGCATCCCTGATCCGCATCTTTAATCTACTCCCCTTTAGACTTATTTCTTTAAAAAGTCAAGGACTACATCTTTTTCTATCTTTGAGGGGATCAGGAAACAGGAAAGCATAGAATTTACAATACGCAGACAAAGAAAAAGAGAATACACCACTATATCTTTTTTCCGGAAATCCACTTATCTGGAATAAAAGCGCTTACCAGCCTCATTTTTCTCACTTGACGTGTCTGTAGCATCACTGAAGGCTTTGGAAAAGTAGAAGCCACTAATGCACAGTATTTGGGCGTTTTCTGCTATATTGCTGCTTGTGCATGGGTTTGGCCGTGCTATGGGGATGTCTTTGACAGTGCTAGGGCAGTCTCACACACAGAGGTAGAATAGATGAGTACCTAAACAGGAAAGTGCATACCAGAAAGGACACAGTTTCATGGATTATTATTGCGAGGTCAGCTCGAAGAGGTCTCAGCAGGGGAGATGTGCTGTCAAGCAAAATTCTAGTGCTGTGTAAGAGCTTCACTCTGCACACTTCAGTCTGTAGGATGGTGTTTGATGCACACCCTACATGTAGATTAAATTCCCCAGGGATTTCATCTACTCTTCTGCTCTGTCCTACTCAGGCTAAATCTAATGGGCTGGTTTGTCTTATTCTCAGAGCAGCAACAACCCTAGGGGTGGAAAATCCTTCAATACTTCTTTAATATATATATATATATATATATATATATATATATATATATATATATATATATATATATATATATATATATATATATTATAGTACTTCTTTACGATAATGAAGTATTATTAGTTTTTTTTTGTTTTGTTTTTTTAAAATATTTTACTTGGGTGTTATTGAAATGGAATACTTTCTACTCTTAGTTCAATTTCCAAGAATACTCATTTACATACATTTTTATTTAGACCTTCAATGTAGGGCATTAATCAGAGAGGCAACAAATAGATCAAAGATAACCCTGAAGGAGCTGCAAAGCTCCACAGCGGAGATTGGCGTATCTGTCCATAGGACCACTTTAAGCCGTACACTCCATAGAGCTGGGCTTTATGGAAGAGTGGCCAGAAAAAAAGCCACTGCTTAAAGAAAAAATAAGCAAACATGTTGCTGTTTGTCAGAAGGCATGTGGGAGACTACCGAAACATATGGAAGAAGGTATTCTGGTCAGATGAGACTAAAATTGGGCTTTTGGGCTATCAAGGAAAACACTACAGTATATCTGACGCAAAGCCAACACCTCGCATCACCCTGAGAAGAACATCCCCACAGTGAAACATGGTGGTGACAGCATCATGCTGTGGGGATGTTTTTCCATCAGCAGGGACTGGGAATCTGGTCAGAATTGTTAGAATGATGGATGGCACTAAATACAGGGAAATTCTTGAGGGAAACCTGTTTCAGCCTTCCAGAGATTTGAGACTGAGACGGAGGTTCACCGTCCAGCAGGACCCTAAGCATACTGCGAAAGAAACACTTGAGTGGTTAAAGGGGAAGCATTTAAATGTCTTGGAATGGCCTAGTCAAAGCCCAGACCTCAATCCAATTGAGAATCTGTGGTATGACTTAAAGATTGCTGTACACCAGCAGAGCCCATCCAACTTGAAGGAGCTAGAACAGTTTTGCCTTGAAGAATGGGCAAAAATCCCAGTGGCTAGATGTGCCAAGGTTATAGAGACGTACCCCAAGATACTTGCAGCTGCAAAAGGTGGCTCTACAAAGTGTTGACTTTTGGGGGGCGGGATGTGTGTGTGTGTTTGTGTGTGTAAGGGGGGGGGGGGGGGGGGGGTTATGCATGTTCAAGTTTTCTGTTTTTTTTTTTTGTCTTATTTCCTGTTTGTTTCACAATAAAAAATATTTTGCATCTTCAAAGTGGTAGGCATGTCGTGTAAATCAAATGATACAAACCCCCCAAGAATCCATTTTAATTTCAAGTTTGTAAGGCAACAAAATAGAAAAAAAATGCCAAGAGGGGTGAATACTTTCACAAGGCACTGTAATAGTTCATCGACCATATTAAGATCTAATACCACCATTAAATAATATTTATGCATCTAATATTTTTAGTAGGAAATATTACTTTACACAAAAAGGTGGGTAAACCATGAAAAGACCTAACTATGCAAAAAAAAAGATCAATGAAAAACAGAAGAAAATATCTTTAGAGATAATCCAGGACACCGACCTGTTGGCTAAATGATCAGACTTATAATTACCCAGCAGGGTGAAAAGGTCCATATTATGGTCTGTCAGAACAACATCCAGGAACCCAGCCTCTGCTTGGTTATTTCAAGGACAAATTTGGCAGCCACCTGGTCCCAAGCAGCTTTGCAGAAGAAGGCATCCCTGATCCGCATCTTTAATCTACTCCCCTTTAGACTTATTTCTTTAAAAAGTCAAGGACTACATCTTTTTCTATCTTTGAGGGGATCAGGAAACAGGAAAGCATACAATTTACAATACGCAGACAAAGAAAAAGAGAATAAACCACTATATCTTTTTTCCGGAAATCCACTTATCTGGAATAAAAGCGCTTACCAGCCTCATTTTTCTCACTTGACGTGTCTGTAGCATCACTGAAGGCTTTGGAAAACTAGAAGCCACTAATGCACAGTATTTGGGCATTTTCTGCTATATTGCTGCTTGTGCATGGGTTTGGCCGTGCTATGGGGATGTCTTTGACAGTGCTAGGGCAGTCTCACACACAGAGGTAGAATAGATGAGTACCTAAACAGGAAAGTGCATACCAGAAAGGACACAGTTTCATGGATTATTATTGCGAGGTCAGCTCTAAGAGGTCTCAGCAGGGGAGATGTGCTGTCAAGCAAAATTCTAGTGCTGTGTAAGAGCTTCACTCTGCACACTTCAGTCTGTAGGATGGTGTCTGATGCACACCCTACATGTAGATTAAATTCCCCAGGGATTTCATCTACTCTTCTGCTCTGTCCTACTCAGGCTAAATCTAATGGGCTGGTTTGTCTTATTCTCAGAGCAGCAACAACCCCAGGGGTGGAAAATCCTTCAATAATTGTACTTCTTTACTATAGTGAGGTATTATGTTGGGTTTTTTTTATATTATATATTTTACTCGGGTGTTATTGAGATTGAATACTTTGTACTCTTAATTCAATTTCCAAGAAAAAAAAAGTGTGCCTTTTACTCATTTACATACAATTTTTATTTAGACCTTCAAAGTAATTTCAAAGGTCTCTTCTTCTCTCATTCATCCATTGACTCCCATGCATTTAATTTTTTATAGGCATTTTATTCACATTTCAGTTCAAAGCATCCAATCAAATTAATCACTGTAGAAAAAAAAAAACCTATGAAGTTTCATGCAGATTCATTATCGTCTGTGACCTACTTAATTTCATCAGTTAAAAACATTTACATTTTTAATAGCCGAGTACACCGAGTAGATTGACTACATTTTTGGTGGAAACGTCCACTTTTAATTAGTATGTTTTTGACACACTCTCTGTATTTTAATTTCAGTATAATTTATCAGTATTTTTCCACAGCTGTACAAAACAACGCTGTCTTTGAGGATTACACATTTTGAATGAATAATGTACTGGATGCTTCTCATCTGTACTAGAAGTTTCTAGTACATATTCTCCATTACCGTATTTTGTATGACTGCATTGTTCGTTGCACTGATGTAAAGGGTGAAATAAACCATTTTGGAAAAATATCAGAAAGACCTCAGCCTCGCGTTCCAATAATCCTTTCAAATCTCCCAAAGTTCTGTCCATCAACTATGTCATATAAGTGGGAGCACAATAAAACATTTTCTAACTGAATGACTTTCCAGCGCTTTCCCGTTAGCTAGCTTGTTAGCTTGTTCATGTATTCATTCATCTTCGGTAATTACTTATCTTGCTCAGGGTCGCTGTGAATCTAGATCTTCAAATGGAGATACACACTAAATGGGATGCCAGTCCATCACAGGTCACCATGCACACACAATTCTTATACTCATTCCCTGCACAATTTACTGTAGCCACTCTACCTCCTTTTTAGAAGGTAGGAAGACACTAGAGAACCCAGAGAAACCCACACAGATATGGTGACAACAAGTTGAGCTGAACTCAGGATTGAACCAGGACCCTGGAGCTGTGATGCAGCACCACTTGGTCTGTAAAATATTTATGAGAATCTAGTAATGAAATTGTGTCAGCTTGCATGTCTCAGTGAAGTAGCTGGCTACATAAAACTTGATCTGAAATTAGTACGCTCACAAAGTCTACACTTGTTATGTTCGACTCGATCCCTCAGGGCTCAGCTAACTAACCGATTTCACTTGAGCTAATCAGCCACAAGTTGCAACAGGGATTCCCCCAATGGGAAATCATGAGACACAGTGAACAGGTGTGTGCTAAGTATTGGAAGGCAGTATTGGAAGGCATCCAATACAGGTTTGTGACACTTTCACCACAACACGCTAGAACAGCACTACTGTCATTCTTCTTCTTCATCATCAGCAACCTCTTGTTAAATAAAGCTTACTTTCTGGGAAGAAATTATGCTTGCTTATATTGGGGTTTGTTCATATGCCCATGCAATCGAGCCTGCCCGCTGCCTTGAATGATCAGTGAGCTAGAAATCCAATAGCGGTTATGTAAATTAAGAATGGAGCCTAGACTGATTCACCACTAGACCGGGTTTACAGTTTTTCTCAAATGCACGGACACTAAAACTGGAACAATCAACACGATATCCATAAGCTTCAATTCCGTTCTCAAAAGGATGACACATTGATCAGAACTATTGTTTTCACTTGTGTTACAGGTTGGCTGCATTATTAGAGTAGAATTACACACAAATCCCATTGTGCGCTCGTTTAAGTGCAAACACTAGGCGACAAAATGACACACCAGGCAGAATATCACGATGCGTAAAAAGAGCCACGTCTGGACACCAAGCAGCAGGAAGAACAAGCATATCAGAAGAACAGCTATATCAAATGAAATTAAGGCCAATGTGATTAACCATATCCATTGTCCAGGAACTCACAATGAGAGAAGCTCGGCACTACTAGCAACACTGTACGTCAGTGCACTACATGGAGAAACAGTAAGGACTGTGTTTTTACTCTGAAGTGAATATACTTACTGTATCGCGTAATCATATACTGTAGCCCTGTATGACTTGTAGTACTAGTTGTTAAAAAAAGGATGATAATAGCCCCAATAAAGTAACGGTACTCATCATTCTGCAGAATTGCAGACAATGACTCTCGTCTGATGAAAAAGAAACAGCAACTGTGAAAATGGTCACGTGAACATAATTCACCTAGGAGAAATTCAAAGCATAGCATATTTCCCCTGCTACAAACATCTTGTGTGATGTGAACGAGGTCATGTGACTCCCCAGAGCACACATGTAACAGGTATTTAGTATTTAGGTTTGTTCAGATGAATGTGATGTCTTGTGATTGTTCTAGGTTTTGAGGAAACGGGGTAATATTCAGTGTAGTGTGTTGAAGTAACGGAGGTAAACTGTAAAATGGGTAGGATTATATTTCTGCAAAGTAACATTTTGTTTACTATAACCTCGCAAATATTTAAGGAAAAAGACATGTAGGTTAGAATTACCTAAGCAGTGTTGAAGTAATTCTTCAATTAACCAGTCAAAAAAAAGTCTGTAAACAAAACATGATATAACACCAGAATAAAAACACAGATATTAAGCATTAATAATTGATTTCAAGCTTTTGTGTACATAGGATTGGCAGAGGATTTGGAGCTTTGAAATCTCAAATCTGATCTGTCCAGCCGTCCCAATCGCACACAGCCTGGTGTTGATCCTTTCTTCTGTTCACTCTGCTTATTTCCACATTCTTTCTGCTGTGCTTTTGTAGCTTCCATCAATCTCCCCTGCTCTCCTCTCCTCTCCTCTCCTCTCCTCTCCTCTCTCAGCACCCATCGCACTCAAATGAGCTCATTTTTCTATCTAGATCCCTCAATTTTACTAAGTTTGGGAATGAACTAAGAATGAACTTTTTTGTGTTGGGCTTATTCTTTGTCTTGATGATTATTGCTTTATAATAAGAATGTTGCAACTGCATCACCAAAGTAAACATACAGATCTGATTTTAAGTTTATTTCTACACTCACCTAATTACTCAGCCCTCAGTTAGACTGTACGCTACGAGAGGTACTGCATTTCTCAGCTCTGCGCACACACTGGAAGTAATTTTTCGGCAGCTTAAACCAATTATTGTGTTGTTGTTGTTGTTATTGTTGTTGTTATTGGTCCGGCCTTTTATTACCACTTTATGGGAATAACTAAAGCACGATGCAGAAAATAATGCAAGCTCGGCTATATTAAACTGTCACTAAGAGTTAGAGATTTAAGTTAACACATTTGATACTGTCAAAACTCCAAATTAAGCCTATATTTATGAAAATGTTTTATGCATGAAATGCTAGAGCATGCAATCTGTTATGTATCCGCTGTTAGAATGGCCAGTAAGATTGATTCTACTAAGACGTCTGGTTAAACTTGGCTGATAGCACTGTCAGATTAAGTCACCATCTGAGCAGACACCTCACAAGTCTCATCAAAAAGCCCAACGACTGAGTAGTTCAGTAACAAAGAAAATGCACAAATCAAGTTCTTATTAGATCAAGAGTCTTATGTCCAATCAAGTAAATGGATTGGAAGACACTAATATGGCATTATAACGGCGCAGATGAATCCTCGTATCTGATTGGTCAGTAGATGTGCATTATTTTTGTATAACAGCTTGTTTCAATTGTTTCTATAGTAACGGCTCATACGCAGGGACTTGTACGGCAGACACAACAAAATCTAAGACTAATAATAAACAGATGTTGTTAAACAAAAACCATGTTGTTTAAGAAAGTAAAAGATATAATCGTGGATGTGATCATTTTTTTCAGCAGACATTTATTTAAAGGGGTAATGACATGTTTTTATTTTTATTTTATTATCTTCCCTAAGGTGTACTTATAATATTAGTAAAGTTTTTTGCATAAAAAGCATACCAAATTTTGTCATTTATAACCTTTTCCCACCCTTTGTGAAACCTTTAAGACTTCAATGTAACCACCCACTGCTATGATTGGTCAACATCATTGCCTATGAATTAATTAACACCCCCCGCCATAGCACGGGCAGAACTGTTTTCAGTGACTGGGCGCCAGTGGGCGGGGCCAACGGTGCGATGATGTAAAAGTAGGTGTCGGTGTCTTGCTCTTTTTATACTGAGGAGGACATATTAAGCGGTGAAACTTGCAGGATGTTTTAATGGTACGAAAGATATGTCAAAAGATCAAGGAAATTCTCTCATGTCATGACATCTTTAACATTTAAGGAAGGAGTCTCTGTTGTCAGTGTTTGCAATAGTCAAAGATGCCCAGCTCAGGTAAGTCTTCAGGACAGAGGAGACTGAGAGAGAGAGAGAGAAAAAGAGAGAGAGCGCGAGAGAGTGTGTGTGTGTGAGAGAGAGAGAGAGAGAGAGAGAGAGAGAGAGAGAGAGAGAGGGTGGTGAGGCTGGTTATCACAGCTACACATGTGATATCAAATCCCAGCACTGCCACTGCTGGGACCTTGAGCAGGGCCCTGTGATGGCGGGCCTGCAGCCCACAAACACAACGTGTATCACGCTCCTCGTGCAACTGCCGGCGGGGTGCTGAACAGACAGCGCCACTTCAGCACCCTGGTTGTTTTGGACAGCAAAAGCGCACATGGCTGCAAGGCAGGGAGGTAGAAATACACATGGCTGGCAGCTGATGATTGGAGCGGCATTTCCTCACTGTCTGGGAGAAGAGGAGTGGCTATAAAAGGGCGCAGCAAAGACGGCGTCGTGAGTTCAATCTCCGTGAACACAGTGAGTGATAGGTCTCTCTCTCTCTCTCTCTGTTTTCAGATGCGGAGAACGACGAAGACGACGCCGAGCCCAGAGGAGAAACTCCCCAGCTGCGCTGCACCCCCGCCAGGCCTCCTGAGTCCCGCCACATGGCCGCCCCACCCCATTCATCGCACCCCACTTCAGAAAGACAACACACCTTCACTTCCCGTTTTTCTCCTGACTTTAAATTAAAAAAATCGCCACATTTGTGCACCAGCTCTGCCTCAGAAGTGTCTGTGCTCTACCTGTCTCGCTATAGCCTTTAACCCTCAATTGCTCAGTTGTACAAATGAGATAAATGTAAGTCGCTCTGGATAAGGGCGTCCGACCAGTGTCATAAATGTAAATGTTGAAGGTTGCCTTCATGAAATAGCAAGACTAATGTCACAAACAACAATGGGCTTGTACAAAATATTAGAAAACAATACAGTGCCCTCCACTAATACTGGCACCGTTGGTAAATATGAGCAAAGAAGGCTGTGAAAAATTCTCTTTATTGTTTAAACTTTTGATCTTTTGTTAAAAAATTTCACAAAAATACTCCGCACGCATGGGTATATAACAACTGCACACACAACACAGGTTTATCCCCCAAAAATATTGATTATATTTGTTAAATATAGGAGGGCATCAATTACTGGCTCCCCTATGAATTCATGAGAAAAATATATTCGAAGTATACTCCCATGTCTATTTTAAAACTTTTTAATACACCTGGGTGACTAGGAACAGAAATTGTTCAACCATGACTTCCTGTTTCACAGGGGTATAAATATGAGGTAACGCACAGGCCAAATTCCCTTAGTCATTTAGCCCACGACATATGTCCCTGCAGTTTGCGCCTGGTTTTCCACTGAAACTAAGCAGAGTTGAGCCTGGCCATTACCTGGATGGGAGACCTCCTGGGGAAAACTAAAGTTGCTGCTGGAAGTGGTATTAGTGAGGCGAGCAGGGGGTGCTCACCCTATGGTCAGTGTGAGGCCTAATGCCTCTATACACTATACTGTAAAAATCTTTCGGATGAGAGATTAAACTGAGATCATGACTCTCTTTGGTCATTATAAATCCCAGGAAAATTATCGTAAAAGAGTAGGGGTGTACCCAGGTGTCCTGGCAAAATTTCCCCATTGGCCCTTCTCTATCATACCCCCTAATAATCCCCATCTCTGAATTGGCTACATCACTCTCTTCTCTTCCCCACTTATAGCTGGTGTGTGTTGGGCGTTCTGGCACACTAGGGCTGTGGTCACATCATCCAGATGGATGATACACACCGGTGGTGGTTGAGGAAATTCCCCCTCCAATACTATGTAAAGTGCTTTGAGTGTCTAGAAAAGCGCTATATAAATATAACTCTAACTAATAACAATGGGTAAGACCAAGGAATGTTCTCAGATCTCTTGCCGTGTATTTTCCAACCTCATCAGGCATTATAGGAGAAGACTCAGAGCTGTTATCTAGGCAAAGGGAGGTGACTAAAAGGGTGGCAATAATTGTTGCACACTTATATTTAAGTTGTTGTTTTTTGATAAACCTGTTTTGTTTGCAGTTGTTTGATATCCATGAGATTAAAACAAACAATGAGAAAAACTGCTGGAAAACAACTTAGTCTCTCATTCTCTCTCTCTCTCTCTCTCTCTCTCTCTCTCTCTCTCTCTCTCTCTCTCTCTCTCTCTCTCTCAAAACTCTCTGAACAGAAGAAGAGGACAACATGTCCAGGAAGCCATCAATGTTTGATGTTTATCATTTGATAGACCAGCTGAGGCTTGCCTACAGTGCATAGTGCTGAAGCTGAAGCTAACCTTCTTTTTATATAGAGCACCTCAGTAAAATAACTGATGGCAATCGAAGAAGAATGACAGAACATCTTCACACAAGAGAGCGGGACTCACTTTAACAGTTAAACCCATGTGGGTAACTTCTATAACCAGCCTGTCACTTTGTACCAATATTTTATATATTCCATCTTTCCACAGGGTATCTGCAAGTTTGGGCAAATTAAATTCAAAACCTTTTAAAGACTTTTTAATGGCACTAAGAGGAAAAATCACTTTCCCAATAACAACATGGCAAGAAGCATGCAAGTTTATTGTACATATGAGCTGCTTGTATTTGCAATAGCTATCCCTAGACTAGTGGAACATGCCACCTTTTAGAGTAAGATCTGTTTACATCTTGCCTTAAGATCCATCTTTGCTCCTTGGTATATGACTGTATCTAACCCTTGATATTTTAGCTCATTTGTCCATTTAGTCATTTTATTAATGGGATTTATACAGTGGCAAGAAAAAGTATGTGAACCTTTTGGAATTTCATGGTTTTCCGCATAAATTTGTCATAAAATTTGATCTGATCTTCATCTAAGTCAAGGATATTGACAAGTATGATGTGCCTAAAATAATAACACAAAGTAAGTTCTGATCCCTCATGTCTTTATTGAACACACTCATTCAACATTCAAAATGGCAGTGGAAAAAGTAAGTGAACCCTTAGAATTAATGACTGGTTGACCCCCCTTGGCAGCAATAACCTCAACCAGGCACTTCCTGTAGCTGTGGATCAGACCTGCATATCGTTCAGGAGGAATTTTAGCCCATTCTTCCTGGCAGAACTGCTTCAGCTCGGTCATATTCTTTGGACGTCTCATGTGTATGACTCTCTTGACGTCATTCCATAGCATCTCTACTGGTTTGAGGTCTGGGCTCTGACTTGGCCACTCCAAAAGGCGGATTTTGTTTTTCTGAAGCCATTCTGTTGTGGAATTGCCCCGGTGTTTTGGATCGTTGTCCTGTTGCATCACCCAACTTCTACACAGGTTCAGCTGACGTACAGACGTTCTCACATTGTCATTCTCACATTATCCTGAAGATATCTTCGGCTGTCATTCGGGGTTGTTTCTTTACCTCATTGATGAGTCTTCGCTGTGCTCTTGGTGTCATTTTGACTGGGCGTCCACTTCTTGGTAGACTAGCGACAGTCCCAAAGTGTCTCCATTTGTAGAATGTTTGCCTAACTGGAATCAAATCTCTGTGCAAATGCGAAAACATCCTTAAATTGAGTTTAGATATTATGTAAAGCTAGAAGAGGAAGTATGTACTAGCTAGAGTCACGTGCTTTAAGGGCCTTTCACCCAGTAACCATTTTAATCCAGCCTGCAGCAATCAAATCAAGGGTTAAAACTCTTGATAAAAGGGTTCAAATTGTAAATAAGTCGAGACTTATTTTCAAGACTCGAATACAAGCCGAATTTCACGCTCTTTTTCACTAAATGTTGTACATCTCAACCGTGCTCTACATGTAGGCCTGTCATGATAATTACGTTATGGAATTATCGTACGATATTTGGACATGACCTCAACCGTTTTTGCTGACCTCGACAATGCCCATTGTGTTCACGTGTGTTTGTTCACATAGGAATGAATGTCACCAACATTTAAGCCATTTGATCTGCTGTCAAATTAAAACTCAAACTTCAAATATTCATCAAATTGAAGATAAAAATGCAAGTGTAGCAGGCACTCACACTGACTTACTGTTGGAAAAAAAAAAAAACATACTGTTGACAAAAATGACACGCAAGATATTAACAATGCACTAACCATGTTTTTTGAAAAATAATTTTTTGAAAAAGAAAAATCTAGAAAGAATAGTACTAGTGTTTCAAATAATATAGTCGTAGTCAATAATGTCAGGGATTGACCCGCTCAACCTGCGTGAGCTGAAGCTGAACAGTGAATGAACAGCGGTAAACTGAAGCGATTTACTAGCGGGTTAACTCGCCCAGACACATACGCATATGAGTTTAATCAGACATTTACACAACATGAACCTAATATCACAACTTGCTTCTGCACAAAATGACGCGAATGCACGAGTGAACGTGAACATACATAGAATGCTAAGTCACGCTGTGAATACGCTCTTTCCGTAGCAACGCGCTAAATTTCAGCGCAGTTTTCACATGCGGACACATTGTTAATACATGTTTCAATTAATATGTAAAATGTGTGACTATTTCGTTTCATTTTTGCATTTTCTCATCAACTAAAATGATGCTTACTAATATTCGATGCCATTTTAGTCCGAGCAAAATTCACTAAAGTGAATAAATATGACGCGATCAAATGCAGACTCAATTATTTTCTAAAGGATATTTTCGTCAGAAAACAAAAACTCTTTTTTTGACATAATTCCAATGTCTGACTATTCTGAAGAATTACAGTATCTCACAAAAGTGAGTACCCCTCACATGTTTGTAAATATTTGATGATATCTTTTCATGTGACAACACTGAAGAAATGACACTTTGCTACAATGTAAAGTAGTGAGTGTACAGCTTGTGTAACAGCGTAAATTTGCTGTCCCCTCAAAATAACTCAACACACAGACATTAATGTCTAAACTGCTGGCAACAAAAGTGAGTACACCCCTAAGTCAAAATGTACAAATTGGGCCCAAAGTGTCAATATTTTGTGTGGCCACCATTATTTTCCAGCACTGCCTTAACCCTCTTGGGCATGGAGTTCACCAGAGCTTCACAGGTTGCCACTGCAGTCCTCTTCCACTCCTCCATGATGACATTACAGTATGACGACCTACTGTAAATGTTTAAGCTCTTTGAAAAGCTGTACTTGCATTATTATGTTATTATAATATAATTATATCAGTGGCAGTTATTTCTTTTATCGCAGTTATTTCTGGAACGATATATCGTCCAACAAAAGTAGTTATCGTGATAGACCTAGTTACACGTCTCAGCCGCGTTCTCTAGACCAGTAGTTCTCCAAGCAGCACCCATTCACTCACACATCACAGTAATACAGCGGGAATGTGGAGCGTCTGGGCTTCCGCAAGGACTGGTTTGAGAACCACTAATCAGTAACCAATCTGCCACTTGCTACTCTTCTATGTCTAATGAAAGGTGTTAAGGCAACGAGTTAAAATCTTTCTGTCTGACTCACACATTCTCTCTTCCTCCTCTATCGTTTGCCCAGAAGGAGGGATGATTGAAGTGGAGAGGTAATTGTCATTTTTGGAGCAGCGATTATCATTTCTGCGATGACGGCTCAGCACAGCGACTCCACTCCTTTCTGATTTGTTTGGACAGCATGTAATTTCTTCCAACTCTCTTGTTCGTTCTCCTTATTCTTTTCTTTAAAATGAAAAAAGTCTCCAAATGAAAGAAAAAAAAAAAAAAAAAAAGTGTCTGCCTTTGAATGGATTTTTTTTTTTTTTAAATGCTGTACATGCATTAGATGAAAATTAGCAAAACGTCCATTTCCATTGCATTGCATAGATTTCCTTTTATTATTATTCTCAAATGAGCGTACAAACTAGATCAGCTCTTTTTGTGTATTTTCTTGTGTACTCCTTAGGGTGTTTCTTGCTCCCAAAAAGCCCGAATACTACATTTCAGCACAGATCTTTTCTCTTTATTAAAATATTAGCCAGCTAATTAATCAACCTACTGAATGCAGGCAGAAACATGTAAACTCCCTGAGATGTTCTGCAGTGGTGAATCAGCCTGTCTCTGCAAAATACATTTATGCAGATCACTCTGAACAAGAGAGAGCATGAAAAGCGACCAAACTCCATTATGGTTTGGCTTTCTCGTACTATTTTGCATCTAAAATGAGGAGGACAGTAAACTTTCTGTTCGCGAACTGCTGTGAGAACGTGACACTGAAATAAACTGTGAAAGCAAAGTCACTGAAATGTCATTACGCAGTGTCCCAGAACCCCAGTCATCTTCTATAAAACTTCTATAAAAGTTTCTTTTAACAAAGGAGTAAGTCAGACCTACCATTTTTGTCTGCACGGCGGAAAATCTGGAGAGAGAGAAAAGAAGGAGAAGAGTTAGAGATGATAAAAAGCAGGATGATCCGTCTTAAATAAGGCCGTGCGTATATTCTGTGCACCACTGTTGAAAAATCCATGTCCCAGAAGCTTTCATGAAGATGTTGTATTTCAGCTTTTCTTTAGCAAACGGCAGACATTTTGAGAACAAAACAGTAGGCTCTATTATGCTAGGCAATGCTAGCATGGTGCTGTTTTGTATCGCGTTTTCGCCATATTGCTATGATCAGTAGTCATTTGTGTAATGGTGTAAAAAATTCAAAATATGCCAATGTTGTGGGAATCTGAGAAGCATTTTGGTCCAGAAATGCGTGTACATTAGCACCTCTCGAGACCCTGTCTTAGCACTGATGCAGGATTAATACAGTATTTTGCGGTCTTAAAGTGCAGTCTTAGAAGTCCTGTCCGATATTTTTAAAACCTGGTTTCATGGACATTTACTATTTATATCACTCAACATCAATAAAAATAGGTAACGTTAATCAAATACTAACCAAATGCATCAGACTTAATTATGATATCCGTAAGAAATACGATTATTTCTTATAGGTACTAAAGGCTAATTTACACGGAAAGCTTTTAGTATGACGCATCTTTTAGTCACACGTGATTTTCTGTTTTTAGTAGGTTAACATTATGGATGCACTGGGATGGTCTGCTGGGGTTTTTTTTTTTTTTTTGGAGTGCAAGTAATATACAATAATGTTACTGTATTATAATAACCAGTCTATTTACATAATAGTCAGAAGTATCAGTGCATGTGGCATGGTTCAAAGTGCTACGAGTGCAGTTCTCGTTTTTTGTTTTGGGTCTATGTCACATGCCTTGTTACAGTATTAGGTGTGTTCGACTTCGACTGGGTGTAACCGATCGGCGAGAGCGTCGGGGAGGAGTTGATAACTGTAGTAGTGACGCTCGCGCGGTGTTTGCTTTCTTTATCGCAGACAAAGTGAATATTTCTCAGATAAACAGACGTCTGAATTTTACATGTAGCAACCAGAAACACTTCACTGAATAGGTTGAGTTGATATACAGGCCTGTAATGTACAAGAAGAAAGTTCAACATAAGCCTGTATTATTTAAAAACCAATAAAGTGGAGTCTATCTTTTTTTTTTAATCAGTTTTATTTTTGATAAACATCAAAACAAGGGTTTTGACTGTTATAAAAATGCAGACTTGTGAGCCTTAGCGGAATTGAAGGTGTCAGAATAAACATGAAAGGAATGCCACGGTTGCCGTCGGGGAGTCTGGCCAATCGAGAACTAGCCGTGTCGTCATCAGAGCTCGTGCAGACGCGCTGGAGAAGCTGCGCTGAATTTTGGAGCTTGTTCTGGATGCGGTTCTCTGTACAGCTGTTTTGTACTTTGTAGTGGAAATCGCTTATGTACTTAGTATATTAGTTCGTAATGAATATTTGAGGTTTGGGTAGTCTCATACGACTATTTTTTTTTTTCAAGACGTCATCGTCCTCCTCCTCAGCTAGACACTCGAGCTGTCGCTCCAAATCTCACTAGCCAATGAGAGTAAATCGCTGTAAAGCCCCGCCCATGTGAGACAAATTTTGAAAGCATAGATGCAAACGGTGAAACAGCGGTGCATTCATAAACCACGATTAGCAAAAACGAAGCTTAGAAAGCTGTTAACAAAGAACGCTGTTTATTTAAAGACCATGTTACATTTTTGCCACCGAGTTCACTGTTTTCAGTTTCAGAGTGTTTTTCTTCTCTCATTGTATGTTTTTGCCCGTTTCTTGAACAGTTACGTTCAATACTTTTGGCACAAATATAAGTCCATACTCCTGTCCTGTCATTGGTGTGTTTTCCCGACTGTTTCCAGGTGTTCTGTGTTTAATTCACTTGTCTATTTATACCCCTGTGTCTGTCTTGGTTGTCTGTCTATATTGATGTTATTGTGTGTTTCTGAGTCATTTTCCAGTGTTTCCTTGTTCCTAGTTATACGTTCTGGTTTCAACCTGTACATTTTTATGTTCGACCTGTTTATGGTTATGGATTAGGCTTATGCGATTTTGAATTTTCCCTGATTGTGATTTTTCATTTTAAAATATTGCGATAAGCAATGCAATTGTCCAGAACGAGGAAAACACAGGAAAACGGTCATTTCAACCATTTCAAATTATATTAATCAGCCGCGCAAAAACTCAGGTGGATGGTGGATTTAGGTGCAGCGTAATAATGGGCGTAAGGACGATACTATCTTTATATTCCACGACTTCAATTCAATTTTATTCGTATTGCGCTTTTAACAATGGACACTGTCTCAAAGAGCCTTTACAGAAACATATAAACACAAGTCTATTATGGTGTATTCTGGCTTGATGCTGTCTGGCTATGAATTGCCCCGCACCTGGAATTATGATAAATATTAATGTCGCAATATCTAAAACGTTAAAAGTGTGAAACCACTGAAGCTCATGTGAAACAATTTACTGTATCTAAAGCTCTCTGTCGCACGGCTTTAATTCTCCTGTCATGGCTATTTGTAGCCATGGCTGAAATCATGTTTTTTTCCAGAGACACTTGTCTTTCAACCATTTAAACACCATGGGTTTGCTTGTAATGCAATCAGATATCATTTTATTATGCAGTGACCAATGACCATTCAGTTCCGTTTGGTATTAACATGAAGTAAACATTTTAATGTTTAAATGTTTTAATTGCTGGTCTGGATTGCACAATTCAGGCTTAACAATTTTATAAACCATGCCAAAGGGAAGAAAGTGCTCTGTGCATGTGATTGTGTTGTGGCTGGTGACACTCTATCTATAGTCATTATCTACCACTTTTTTCATCCGTGCCATGTGACCATCTGCACCAAAGGACATGAAGATACCAAAAATACACAGTGCGACAATCTCGTGCATTGTTTTTCCATGCGTGCTGTAATCACGAAAATAAAACCCATTATGTGTTCTCCCTGTTTAAATGCACCTAAATCGTATTAGTATGCGCAAAGGACACACGCACATGTGCAAAGATTTTTATGCAAGCACATAATCACACATCCTGATGCTCTCTGCGCCGGAGGAAAGTGATAGCCACATTCTGAAGGACAGATGGAGCTTGTAGCCAGGCTACAGCTGCTGAGTAAATAGCTTCTGTGTGTCCTGCTTGCACAGCACTGTGTGTGAACATGTACAGGCCAACTGCGGAGGCATGGCAAACAGCCTTGTACAAACACCTACAAAATTACAGACTCCAACAGATACATGTAAGATGCAATAGTTAAATCTGGTTCAGCTTGGGTTTAACAAAGCACGATAAGTCAGGTTGCTGATACAGAAACAACAGCAATGACTCAGGATTATCATTTCAATAAACTTTGATACAAATAGTCTCTTTGCAGTGCTTTTGAGCTCACTGATAAAACTGAGTCGTTACCATCAACCAACCGAACAACAACAAGCCATCAGTCCTACTCAAATAAACTTTATTCTCTGTGCCTGCTAGTTTGCCATAACTGACTGTTAGCAGCTAAGCACAGGGTAATACATCATTAACTATTCACTTTAAAAGGTCAATCCAAGCTTCCTAGAGAGAGATATTGCATCTGGTAGCTCTTTGGCAGGTGTTGAGACCGTAGGGAAACTCAGTTCCCACTGTCTGTTTTCCTCTGAGACAAAGAGAGGAAGATAGCGATAGAGTATGAAAAGAGAAATAAATCTGGAAAGAGCTTTGAACAAAGTGCATTTTATTCTATCCTTATATATTATTCTCTATATACTAGAGGTTGACCGAGAGCGGATTTTACCCATACTGATAACTAAGTTAGGCGGTACCTGCCGATAACCGATTAATCGATTTTAAAACTGATACTGAATGAAAACACAACACAACACTACACTACACAACACAACACAATATTGCAAAAATAAATTTGTAACTTTATTACAAAAATAAACAGTACCGACTATACCATGAAAATGTACTGTACTTTTTTTCAGAAAAAAAAAAAAAAATTATATATACATATATACACACACACACACACACACACACACACACATAAACTATCAATAAAAATTAAAGAAAATAAAAGATCCAAACTGAACCAAAAAGTAACACTCCAAATAAATAAAAATAGAGACATCCAAAGTGAATAAAAATCACTTCAAATAACACAACAAAATCTGTCAGGGATGATTTTTATTTGACCTCTAGAGGCCGCAACGGATGCAATCTACTATCAGTGTAGATTTTTGGAGATAACTGATCATTCCAGCAATCAGTTATCGGTGCTGATTCATCAATCGGACCTCTACTATACATTATTATACCACAGTACTGTTGAGTTCTCTATTCTGACTGGCCAGAAGGTGTTGATTAATTTTCTATAACAGCAGCTCTAACAGTAGTGCTGACTGCAAGGCAAATCGGAGTTTTTTTTATGTGCTTGTTCTAATATGTTATCATTTCTATAGTAACAGCTCGCTCACATGGATGCATATGGCGGATGCTCCACGTAATCTAAGCCTAATAACAAACACATTGTGGTTTAACAAATAAAAACAAATTTAAGAAAATGATTTTTTGATCATTTTTGATATGGTGAAGTTTTCTGATAGGAGACGTTTATTTAATATATATGGAAGGAGTCTCCAGTGTCAGCGCTTAACAGAGATTAAGCTGTTCCTTTAAGTTTTCCATTACATTCCTGACAGAGGAGTTTTGCAATTTCTCTATAACATGGCAATGTTTAGGTTCCAGAGTGAAACAACAGCGATGCATCCACCCTATCATCAACAGATTGCAAGTTTGAATCCTGACAATGCCACAACCATCTGCAACCGAGAGTCCAAGAGAACAAAATTGGCTGTTCTCTCTTTCTGAGTGGGCACTCATTTCTATGGTAGAGTGCAGTTAGCATTTTCCACCAACTGTGCTTAGTTGTCATGTGACGTAGCATGACAAAAAATGCGATGGCTGGCTTCATGTGTCTCAAAGGAAGTACATGCTAACCTTCACCCACCCCGGTTAGTAGCTGGCATGTGATGGGGACAGCTGCTAATGGATGGGGATGCGTAAAATAACCCTATTGGGAGAAAATTACATTACGTAACAGCTAGAATATGTGTTAACAGGAACCAACTTGTTTCATGGGCATTCCATAACATTAGATGTAACTATAAACAAATAACATCAGTCCATACAGGATTTTTTTGTGATTGTTACGGCCAAAAATGCTTGATTTTGCTGCAGCTTTTTCAATGCACATGAATCGAAGAAGGCGTTGGCTGAAAGCGTGTTGTGATCACATGGCCCAAATCTGTGGAAAATCTGCAGTCATTTTGAAAAATTGCAACCTCCCCCGATATTTGTGGCGTTTGCTTGAGTTTGCTTCATTTCTGTGATCGCAAAATCTCGTAATCCTCGAGGATATGTAATGCATATGATGTGTCATCCACTGATAAAGAAAAATTTGAATTGTTGGCTAATTCCTGTGGTATAAGTGGAATAAATCACTTTGGGATGATAATGAAAGGAAAATAATCAACTTTGCATCACACTGCTCCATCACTGATTATTTTCAACAAACAACAATTGATTATAACAACATGCCCAGTTGTGTTTTATTCCCTACACAAAATTGTTAAATGCTTTGCGATTCTCACTTGAATGACATAGGCTTTGCATCACTTGTCTAATTACAAAACTGTCCACAGTACCAATCGTTTCTAATGAAAAATAATAACAATGAAAGCTCAATGCATAATGTGGGCATGTAGCCACCAATTAACTTGGACTCATGGGTTTACTTCTTTATTTGAATATATTGCAAAGCAACATAAGGGAATATAAGAGCAATATAATATTTTATCTGTATTATGCAGCCCTACTAAAAATAACTGCAAGACCTTAAACAGTTCCTGGGTTCTCTTTTACCATCAGCTACCTTTAGAGATTTGGAATTATGGAGCAGAACATTATTAGCCTCAAGCAGTGAAAGTGAGATCAAAGTAATGATACTGACGAACACTTCAGGTTGTGGACACCTCTACCATGCAAAAACTCATGCCATTTACAAAGAGCACTAAGCTCTCACTGCATTTGGGAGCTGTTTGTCTAATCGAATTAAATCTTTTATTATCAGGTCATGTTGTTCATTTCCCTCTAAATGGTTTGTCTGTCTGTCATTTGGAGGGAATTGTGAAATTAATTTTCCATTTATAATGTATTTCTGATTTTATAGTCCATGCCTAAACTTAATCTGGCTGTGTTTTGCTAGGGGGCACGGCATAAATTGGAGGTTTGTAAGCAATGAACAGGGAGGATGGGAATAGCCTCTCTGGATTGTTAAATAGCATAATCCCATCTACTCAGTGGTGCAAATAAGAAATTTATTGATTTGACCTGAGCTTGTTATCATGCATGGGGCCACTTAGACAACCAGGCAATTCAGAAATGTTTCTTCAAGCTTACTTTCAAACCTGTGGTTGAATCAACAGCCTAGTACACAATCAATAACTCAATTAATAAAGTGCTGGATTAACTCCACAAGTCTGAAATGAACAAGTGAACAGTGCAGATTATTGAAAGACAAATCTACAGTGGGGTTCAAAAGTCTGAGACCACATCGAAAACCTGTATAAAAAAAAAAATAGAAACAAAAAAAGTAAATGTTCAATGTCTTGAATATTTAGTTTCAAGATTCTGTACTATTTCTAGGTCCCTATTTAAATGCAAACAAATTTGAGATATTGACCATGTTAGCTACTTTGCACAAAAGGTCTCTTCTACTGAAGCATGTGTTCAGACGACACTCTGGTGGATCTAAAATGGTTTTGCACAAACATGTAGAGTCCATGTCAGCTTTAATGACAGTGCTCACCAACAAAAGAAGCCTGTGAAAGCTTAAGGATTATACAGTAAGTATGTTTGAGGAGCAATACCATTCTCCCTGGTACATGAAATACAGTCCCCTGTGAAATTGGCCAATTCAATTGCTTTTTTTCCCATATACTCTGAAGACATTTGGGTTTGAGATCAATAGATAAATATGAGAAGAGAGTTTAGAATTTCAGCTTTTGTTTCCTAGTATTTATATGTAGGTATGTTAAGCGACGTAGAACATAGCACATTTTGTATCAGACCACCCAATTCGTAGGCAAGCAAAAATATACCTACATGTTACTAATGGTGTTTCTTGTTAAAGGCATGCCCTGTTAGATAGATTGTTTAAACAATAAATAGCTCTAAACATCTAGTCTTGGTTTTAGCCTTCGGTTTCCCCTGTGAAGATCTTTGTTTGTTTAAAAGGATAATCCAACATGAAGATCAGAGAGCTGTCTATGGGAGAAAAGCGAGCCATTTTGAAGCTGATAAAAGAGGGAAAATCTACCAGAGCCATTGCACAAGCACTGTGCGTAGCCAGTACAACAATTTGGAAAGTCCTGAAAAAGAAACAGACCACTGGTCTACTGAGTAACAGACACCGAATGGGTCGCTAATGAAAACAACAGCTGATGACAGAAACATTGTGAGAGCTGTGAAGAAAACCCCCAAAACAACATTCAGTGACATCACCAACAGCCTCCACAGAGCAGGGGTGACGGTATCACAATCCACCATTTGAAGAAGGCTTCGAGAGCAGAAATCTAGAGGCCATGCAGTAACTCATGATGGTAGCAGCAGAATGAATTCAGAAGTTTACAGGAACACCGTGCCTGCCAATTTACAGAGAAATGCATCCAAATTAATCAGGAGGAACTTTATCATGCAGAAAGACAATGATCCAAAACACACTGCCAACTCAACAAAGGACTTCATCAGGGGGGAAAAGTGGAAGGTTTTAGACTGGAAGTTTCAATCACCTGACCTAAACCCAACTGAGCAGCATTTCACCTCCTGAAGAGGAAACTGAAGGGAGAAACCCCCTGAAACAAACAACAACTGAAAGAGGCTGTGGTAAAAGTCTGGAACAGCATCACAAAAGAAGAAACCAACAGTTTGGTCATATCAGTGAGAGTGCAGGCTTGATGCAGTTATTATACGCAAGGGATATGCAACAAATATTAAGTGTTATTTAGTTTAATTTATTCAAGACTTATCTGTTCCTATACTTTTGCTCTCCTAAAAATTGGGTGGTCTGATACAAAAGGTTCTATGTTTTATGTTGTTTAACACATCTAGATGTAAATACCAGGAAATAAAACCTGAAATCCTAAACTCTCGTCTCATATCCGACGTTTGATCTCAAACCCAAATGTTTTTGGTGTATAGCGCAAAGAAATTAATCTGCCTTGCCGTTCCAATAGTTTCGAAGGGGACTGTATATTATGGTGGGCTAAAAAGGAGTATCATTCACTTTGCTCCAAGTCACGACATGCATATTAAGACCATCCTGACTCATCAAACATTTCATCCTGTTGCCTGTACAAGCATGAGCTTGGAATAGACAGAACAGAGAAGCGAGAAACTGAAGGGTGGCAAGTGCAGAGGAAAAACTGGATTTTGTGCTTTGTGTGTCTGTGTGCAACCTCATCCCCCAGATCTTCTCTTCCCAAATCTGCCAGTGTGACACACGCGCGCGCACGCACACACACACACGCAGGCGTGCAGCTTTCAGACCCCTCTACAGGAGCTTACTTAACCATGCAGAGAGAACATCTGCACCTTTTCCCTGCATGAAGCTTTAACACCATCAGCACTGTGCATCACTCTGCATACAGTGGCAAGACAAATGAGGTGAAATTGGTAATGTATTCAAATTTCTATTCAATCTAAAAAGAAAAGAAAAGGAAAAATTGGCTTGAATGAATTGGCAACATCCTACTTGGCTCAAGGAAAAGCAACAAAAACCATCTCAAAAATGGCTTGTTGACTTCAAATTCAAGACCTCCCTGTCACTCATGATACTCTTTACTGCTTTTTTGATTGATTGATTGATTGATTGATTGATTGATTGTCTGTAATACAGATCAATAACCGCACATTCACTGTGGTCCAGAAATGTGATATAGTAGAAAGTCTAAGCACTATTATTCTTATCAATAAAAACAAATATGTAACATTTGATCTCACTGTGGTTTTAGATTTCAATACCTTCTACCTCCCAAGTTCCTGACTTCACACTGGTCATCATTAGGAGTATTGTGAATAATTACCAGCCATGTAATTTACGTGTTTATGTTTATGTTTATGTTTATGCAGCAAATGCACTCAGCGTGTAGGTCATTATACAGACTCGTGTTTTCAGAGAACCCGAGGCGTCTGACAAGCTGTGATCCCAGCCTCCAGACAATGTCATTTAATGACTGTGCAAAAAGCACTGGATAAATAACGCTGTTTGTAAAGGATGTACTTACGTCGTGAAAAATGGAAAGTCCGTGGTTGTGCTGCAGCTGCTGCTCTTGCTCGGTGCGAAGATAATCTCGCTTCGCTGACTGAAGACACATTGTGATCATCTCTGTGCATGCCAGCATCTTTTCCTGTGCTATCTAGACGACTAGTGAAAAGAAGTTAACTAGACTGAATCCTTTTATTTGCAGGGTCTTGAAGCAGATCGGAGGATGTTCTGATCAGAGCTCGGTGCTGCGGTACAGTAACCTGCTCCAGCTAGCGGTCCTCCTCAACCAATCATTCTAAAGAACTTTCGCTGGCCAGAAGCTCCGCCCACCTGCACGCTGATTGGCCTGCATCTTATTTCAGACTCTTCCGGAAAGACACTGAAGATAAAATCATTAGGAGAGTATTAGAGCACGATGTTTAAGAATAAAATACCTGAGAGGCCAAGAGTATTTATATATCCCTATTATTATTATTATTATTATTATTATTATTATTATTATTATTATTATTATTATTATTATTGTTATTATTATTATTAATTATAACTATTATTATTATTGTTTTATTGTTATTATTATTATTGCAAACCCTTTAAGGGTTGGGTGAATGCTGGGCCTGCCAAACTATACTCTGCAGATTAAAAAAAACAAAAAAAAAAACGGACTTCAGTTTCAGTCATCAAAAACCACACGAAGTCAACAGTGCTATCTGGTGGCATTAATTTCCGGTGTGGGGCATATTATCTGTCATACACCAATAGAAGCCTGTGCTAATTAGCTCAGATGCCTTACTGCCTGAATGTGAACCGCTTTATTATTATTATTATTATTATTATTATTATTATTGTTGTTGTTGTTGTTTTTGTTGTCGTTGTTGCTTTTGTCACACAATATTCTTCAGTTAAAACTGACTTATTAACGAGTTTCAGAGTCCTAAAAACACACAAGAAAACAACAGTGCTATCTGGTGGGCTTTAATGAAAGTAACTTTAATTTACATTTCTAGGCATATTCTGTATTTATTATTATTATTATTATTATTATTATTATTATTATTATTATTCAAGTTGGTGTTGTTATTGTGTGTAAAGTTGGTGCTGTTATCCATGCGGTTGCTATGTGGAGTGTTTAGACCTGAGCCCGTCATCAACGTCACGGATTAAGGAGTCACGTGACCGGTAAAGGAGGCCGTGTAGAAGACCTTTGGTCAATGGAATAAAACGGAAAAATGTATCAACCGAACCAAAGCGTGGAAGTCTGTTTTCTCTACACCTGCTGAACGCCAGGTACCACATACCTTCATTAAAATCAGGTAATTCCTCTTTGTGACTAAATATATATATATATATACCGACAAGCTGAAAAGGAATATTCTTGTTTGTCTGTTAGCGTTAGCTAGTTCACTAGCAGTTTCCACCTGACAGCGGCCAGAGCTAGCTCGCTATCTGTGCTAGGTGGCTTTGGATAGCGAGCTAAGGCTAAGGCTAGCGCTAAGGCTAAGGCTAAGGCTAGCGAGTGCAGTAACGATGCTCCTGAGAGTCTGGGAACTTTCTCCAGGACACTTTACTTAATCGGTTCTGTCCGTGAACAGGAAGCATTACCTGTGCCACTATAAGCACAAAGTTGTGATAGCAGGTCTACGATTGTTTAATACTAAAATAAATCATGTATTTCGAAGCTTGCTATTTAAATCAACACTAGCTGGTTATAGCAGTACTGTCTTAACTTGCTGGCTCACTCCGAGCCAGCGTTAACACTGGGTTTTACTGTCGCGTTTAAAATACCGTTAAAGTAACACACTGGAAAATGAAAGGCGTGTCACTAGCATACTACATAGCTATAACTGTTCGGTTCCTGTCAGTGCAGCGTTATGAACAGTTTCCTCTAAGGCTCAGGAGTTAGCCTGATACAAATAATAACAACCACACGCAGGCCTCTGGGGTTTCGTTCAGTTCGGTTCTCTTTTTTTATTTGAACAACGTAACTGGAAACGTAATCTCTTTTGTGTTATGTAACTATCGGCTTTACAGGGGACTATTGATATTTGGCTCTGGAAATAATAGCGTGACGTCGGTGCAACTCCTCGTGTTGGACAGAAGCTGTGTGTGTGTGTGTGTGTGTGTGTGTGTGTGGGGGGGGGAATCATGTCACCTGTGACTGAGTGGGTGTGTCGTAATGTTTGATAATACTGGCGTGTCCAGAACTGCTACAGCAGATCGCACGAATCTTCCAGGAGAAAAAAAACAAAACTCAGCAACAGAATCTGCTTTTCTCTTTTCCTGCCTGGAAAAGACAAGAAACAGGAGAGGTGACAAAAAGGTGACATGTGGCCTGAGTTCCTCCTGTGTGAAGGAAAAACATCACATTCAACCACATCCCTGCATCAAGAAGAGTGTGTTCTGTCTGTTTTCATTCGGTAAGTTTGTGTGTGTGCGCGCATGTGTGTGTCTGTGTGTGTTTTCAAAGCAACCTCATGTCAATTCAGAACCAGGCCAAAAAAACACAACCCGATGGCCAATAGAATCATCCTAATGCCAAAATGAAACACAATTTCCACCTTGTTTTACCTATCCAAGTTTCAAGTGTTAATATCTATATATTTTTACACTCACTGAACACTTTATTAGGAACAGCTTTACACGTGCTCATTCATGCAATTATCTAATCAGCTAATCATGTGGCAGAAATGCAATGTATAAAATCATGCAGATACGGGCCAGCAGCTTTGGGCAAATGTGATCTCAGTCATTATTACCGTGACATGATTGTTGTTGCAAGACGGGCTGGTTTGAGTATTTCTTTAACTGTTGATCTCCAAACACACAACAGTCTGTAGAGTTTACTCTGGATTGTGCAATAAAGAAAAAACAACTTGTGAGCATCAGTTCTGCAGACGGAAACACCTTGTTGATGAGAGAGGTCAACGATGAATGGCCAGACTGGCGCGAGCTGACAAAGTGTACAGTAACTAAGATAACCACTCTGTACAATTGTGGTGCGCGGAAAAGCATCTGGGAATGCACAACATATCAAACCTTGATGCTGCAGTGGGCACAGGCTTACCAAGACTGGACAGCTGAAGACAGGGAAAAACGTAGCCTGGTCTGATGAATCTCAATGTCTGCTGAGGCACACAGATGGTTGAGTCAGAAATTGGCTCCAACAGCATGAATACATGGACCCAAACTGCCTTGTGTCAACAGTCCAGACTCGTAGAGATGGTGTAATGGAATGTTTTCTTGGCACACAGGTACACTTTGGGCCTGTTAATACCAATCAATCATCACTTGAATGCCACAGCCTATTTGAGTATTGTTGCTGATCATGTGCATCGCTTCATGGCCACAATTTACCCAACCTCTAATGGCTACTTCCAGCATGATAAAGCACCATGCCACAAAGCAAAAGTCATCTCAAACTGGTTTCATGAACTCGACAATGAGTTCAGTGTTCTTCACTGGCCTTCCCAGTCACCGGATCTGAATTCACTAGAAGACCTTTGGGATGTGGTAGAATGGGAGACTCGCAGCATGAAAGTGCACCTGAAAAATCTGCACGAATTGCTTGATACAGTCATGTCAACATGGAAAAGAATCTCAAAGGAATGTTTTCAACATCTTATGGAATCCATGTCATGAAGAATTGAGGCTGTTTTGAGAGCAAATGGAGGTCCTATCCAATATTACTATAGTGTTCCTAATAACGTGCCCAGTGAGTGTATATTGCACATTAATCATACATGTCTTAAGTGAAAGAAGACATTGTCCTTTGACCATGAGTTCAATTCTTTAATTGTCAACATTTATTTCAGGAAACGCATACAAAATGGTATGAGAACATATCTTTAGTTGTTTACAGTGTCAAGCAGGATGTCCTTGAGAGTATTTATATATATTTTTTACACTTTCTGGTTCACATACCTCTTGGCAACACATGTACAAAATGTGGGACAGACACCTACAAGCATTCAGATTGTACACATTATGTCCAGCATGGTGCCTTTAGGCATATCCAAATGTCTCCTTCAGCTACTTGGCAGCAATATATTTTTTTTTTCCAGTGGATTGACCTGGTTATAATGTTCGACAGAATGAAATATTCTACACTGAGAAACTGACATTGGCAAGTCAGCCTGCTGTCTCTAGATTCACAGGAAAGAAAGTGCATCCCTTGCGTTGCGAAAGAACTGAGAAGCAGTGATGCTGGAAAGACAGCAGTGAGTCCACGTCACCAGATTGTTGAACATCCCCTGCTGTTAGACACAGAGGAACTAATGCCTCTCTGGGAATATCTCGCCTATATCTAAAGACAGTCTCAAAGTCTTTATAGAAGAATCCCTTAGGACCTTTGGACAGCAGATTTGTAGCCAGCAGTTTCACAACTGTTTGAAGCTTTGTATAAAGAGAGCAAAGTTATTACTTGCATTGAAATAAAGATTCAGGATAACATCAGAATTTTCCTAATATGAACTAAACACATTTGGTTTAATTAGAAACTGGACGTCGGTGTCTCAACAAGTAGGGGGCTCTCGAGAAGAAGATATATTTGTATTATTTAAAAGTAGTCATACTGTTTAAGGAAGCAGTATTTAATGCACTGATTCTTTCTCTCTTTTTTTGGTTCTATTATCATTAATAAAGCATAGCTGGCATAGCATCCCAGGTGTTCCCTAGGATAAACTCCGGATCCACCCCTCCCCTGGCCAGTATAAAGCACTTACTGAAGATAAATGAATGAATATCATAATCCGTTTTTATTGTAAGGTACAGAGCTCCTGTTGAGAATGAAAACCGCAGGTGAGCAGGAGGAGAGGCTGCTAGGGCATGTTCAAAAGATGATCATTAAGATAAATATGCAAAATGCTTCCTGGGAAAGGGATGGCTTCTAAGTTTTGTTTTGAAGCACTTTAATGGCTTGCTTTATTCCTGTGACAGGGAGGTGTTGAAATGCGCTTTAAAATGACGTCATAGGTTATAACCATAATTCTTCTCTTGACAGGACACGCAACATATGAGATAACAGAAACCAATCTAGACTGGATTGAATAATGGTGAATTGCTCAGCAGACAAATAGAAACCGCACATGGACAATGAGGAGCGGACATTATAAAGATAGTTAAAAAAAAAAAAGTGCAGTTTGAAACAGAAGAGATAGGAATGAGAGAAGTGTTGAAGAGCATGTGGCTAGAGAGGCCTGATGACCTGTGTGTGAAGGAGCTGGCACAGCATCTTGATATGACCATAGAGGAGTGCAGTTTGTGTACACCTAGGTGTCATTAAAGTAATCACCTTCAGCTCATCTCTTCAGTACACACCTACAAACTGTTTATGCGCTCGAGCACACTGTGTGCTTTGTAAACTCTGTGTTGGTGAGCTAGTGGCCGTGCCAGTTTGCAACCCGTATTGCAGTCATTGGACCATATAATCTGAAGTCACTGGAAGGATCATTTTCCAACAACAAACACAGTCACGTAGAGACTTCTTATTACACCACAAGGAACTCTTACTTTAATTTCCAAGGATTTCAAGTAGAAGCACAAGAAGTCATAAACAGCAGTGGTTTCCTTGACGAACTGCATCCAGGTGAAATGGTTTTGTTAGATGGTGTGTTTTGATATGAAAGTAGTGAAGGTCTCTGCGTCTCCACGTGGATCCTGCAGGGTATTATCTGTCTCGTCTTCTCATCCGTGGCATCCACATGACGAGGGTATTCGTAGAAGTAGAGTACGTAACGTATAAAATGCAGAGCAGGCTATTGCCCATCAGTGCAGTGCTGCCCAGTGACACCTTGTTGTTTTACATCTTGGACGTGAGTCCAAGTTATCAGGCAATATTTAGTGCAGTAAATACAAAGCTGTTAGTGTAGTTCCATGTTGAAATATTTCAACTTTTCTTTGCATGAAGAATAAACTGAGCTGTAAATAAATGCCTACTGTTTTCATTGCGCACACAGAAACACGCATCATACGACATAAATCAAGCAAGATTGAGTTGGGTAGTATTTCTTTTATTGTATTTAATCTGCCAGATTTGTCCTTGTAAGATTAAATTCTTCTCATGCTTTTTCCAAATTGTTGTGACTGACTCACTCTTATGCTACTGCTTCAATAAACGTTCTTATTTTTTTAAAACCCTTCATTTATCATACAACTAATATAAATTGTGAGTGGAAACTTAACAAAATGTAGCCTCCTACTCTTTGTATTCAATCATACACTGATCTTCTCACTTACACTTTAGTTTAGTTAACTTCTCCTCACCTCTTCCAGTAAGTACTACAGATCATTATGACCAAGGGATTTCATAGCCTTTGTGTGAACCTTTAAAAAGATAGTGTGCTCCTCCTCATGAGGGCCTAAACGTTGGAAATGGGGAACCTATTCTGGAACAAACTTCCTTAAAGTTGTCATGGCCCAGAACATTCCGTTCTGATGGTGTTAAGATGGTGTAAAGGGATTTTCAGCAGAATGAGTTTTAAGAAGGGTTTCTTTGAAGACTGTTCCTACTCTGTAAGATATGTGAATCTACTTCCTGTATTTGAGCTAATAATGTGACTTGATTACTGCTGAGACTGTTTGTGTTTTAAGAAGACATTACTCTGGCTTTAATTAAAGATGAATAATATGATAGGATTTTGTGCCAAAAAAAAATGATGAAAGTAGCTTCTCCAAAGCTCACACAGAGTGTATCTACAATTTATTCATTTGGAAGAATAAATTCTTCCAACCATTTGGTTTTCATGTGAGGACCATTTCCATATTGTGCTACATGGTTAGTGACTCAAAAGGGTTATGCGCATGTAAAATTCACATTTGGATCAAAAGATAAAAAAAAGTGACACTGTATATAGAAGAATTTCTTTGATCAGACTATGATTTAAATATGATTATGTAATCTGGCAGGCCTAATCAAGAGTTCAAATAATCAGAGTGATAAGGAAGGTTTTAATCAGTCAAAGGCTTAGTAATTACTTTGAAATGTATTTCAATCATGTGAGAGAGTGACTTAATATTAACTCTGCATTTAAACATGATTATGTTGTAATAGTACATGGAATATTTTATTAAGCAGAGAATAATAAGTCAATATTCATGTAGGTGAAACTAGGACAAATTGATGTAACTCTAAGCTTGTGGGAAATCACTGAGCATGCAGTTCTCACTTGCAGTTTGTATCTTTTTCTTCCTAGCTCGCTAATTTGTTATGTCATTCCACTATTATTGCCAACCTTTGTGAGTGGGCTATTGTTCAAACTGCAGAAGTTTAGATAAATACAGAACTTCGTACACAAAGGCCTGTGTGCACAAATTTGCAAGTACTGATAAGGCCACCTGTTTAGAGAAGATGCATCAATGTTCCAGGGTGTGTGTGTGTGTGTGTGTGTGTGTGTGTGTGTGTGTGTGTGTGTGTTAGCATGGTACATTTTCAAAAGCATAGGCCCATGCAAGAAATCAAAATGAGATCTAATCATGTGTGGCCAATGTATGAGATATTAGAAAAGAATCAGTATTTTATTCAGAGAACTTGAAATCAAAGTAGGTCAAGCTGGTGTGACGAACATGTAAAGTCACCGAGTGCACATTCCTCCATTGGAAAGTGAATCTTTTTCTTCTAGGCTTGCTCGGTCATTTCTCGTAGCGATCTCACTCTGCACCTGCTTAGAGAGATTGAGTCTGTACACAAATCAGTAAAATAGAACCTTGCCATGCCATGTATCCCAACAAAATCTCCAGGTCCTCTGGCAGAAAAACAGCCCCAAGACATTAAAGAGCCACCACCATATTTAACCGTGGGCATGAGGTACTTTTCCATACGGCTACCTCTCTGTGTGCACCAAAACCACCTCTGGAGTTCATTGCCAAAAAGCTCTATTTTGGTTTCATCTGACCATAGAACCTGATCCCATTTGAAGTTCCAATAGTGCCTGCACACTGAAGACGCTTGAGTTTGTTTTTGGATGAAAGTAGAGGCTTTTTTCTTAAAACCCTTCCAAACAACTTGTGGTGATGTCGGTGACTTCAGATTGTAGTTTTGGAGATTTTCTGACCCCAGGATGCAACTAACTTCTGCGATTCTCCAACTGTGATCCTTGGGGATTTTTTGTCTACTTGACCCATCCTCTTCACAGTGCGCTAAGACAATATAGACATGGGTCCTCTTCCAGGTTGATTCATAACATTTCCAGTTGACTGGAACTTCTGAATTATTCCCCTGATGGTGGAAATGGGCATTTTCAATGCTTGTGCTATTTTCTTATAGCCACTTCCCATTTTGTGAAGCTCAACAACCTTTTGCTGCACGTCACAGATATATTCCTTGGTCTTACCCATTGTTATGAATGACTAAGGGAATTTGGCCTGTGTGTTACCTCATATTTATACCCCTGTGAAACAGGAAGTCATGGTGGAACAATTTCCTGTTCCTAGTCACCCATGTGTATTAAAAAATGTAGATTGTCAATGGGAATATACTTAATGTATTTTTCTCATATGAATTCATAGGGGTGCAAATAATTGTTGCACACCTATATTTAACCAAGATTTTTCATTTTTTATTTTATAAACCTGTCTTAGTAATTGTTTGATATCCATGAGCACAGAGTATTTTTGTGAATTTAAGGTTAAACAATAAAGATAATTTTTCACAGCCTTCTTCTATGCTCATATATAACAAGGGTTTGGAGGGCACTGTGTGTATATATACGTGAGGTATGACTGTGCCAAGGCAGTTGCTTTGCAAACCAACTCTGCTCTTGTTACTATGGTAATAAAAGTCAAATCTGTTTTTGCCATCAAAAACCTCGAGACTCAGAAGTTTTTATTTTTGCTGAAGAAGTTTCCAAGTCCCTTTTTCAGGAGAATGTATTTTAAAGATAATTTTGTAAAATCCAAATAAGCTTTACAGATCTTTATTGGAAAGGGTTTATACAATGTTTTTCCTGCTTGTTCAATGAACCATAAACAATTATTGCACATGCACCTGTGGAACAGTCCTTAAGTTTACAGGTGGTCGGCAATTAAGGTCACAATTATAATAACAGGACACTAAAGAGACCTTTCTACTGACTCTGAAGAACACCAGAAGAAAGAAGTCTAGGGTTCCTGCTCACTTGCGTGGACACCTGCGTAGTCCTGCTGCAGGGAGGCGTGAGGACTGCAGATGTGGCCAGAGCAATAAAGTACAGTGTCTGTAATGTAAGACACCTAAGACAGTGCTACAGGAAGGACAGCTGATCGTCCTTGCAGTGGCAAACCACATGCAACCACGTATCGCCCACAGACGTGATCGAGAACTTTCAAAAGCCTTGGTGGAAGAGTGGGGTATCATCTCACAGCACGAACTGACAAATCTGGTGCAGTCCATGAGGATGAGACGCACTGTAATACTTAAAGCAGCTGGAGGCCACCAGATACTGACTGTTACTTTTGATATTGACCCCTCCTTTGTTCAGAGACTCATTATTCCATTTCTCTCCGTCAAATGTCTGTGAAACGTGTTCAGTTTATGGCTCAGCTGTTGAATGTTTTTATGTTAATGCAAATGTTTACACGTTAAGAAATTTGCTGGAAATAAAAGCAGTTGAATGTGAGGGGACAATTTTTATTTAGTTTTTTTTAGTTTTTTTTTTTTTGGCTGAGTATATTTACACATTTTGTCTAATTTTAGTTTTGCCCAGTGAAGCTGCAAAGTCTGTAATAAAGAGAAGTTTAGCCAGGCCAATTAAGATAACACTTTTATAAGGGTTAATGCTACATTCCACTGCCCCGGTCCTGTTGAACATGCAATATGACTGCCTTCTGCATCATTGTTGTGGTTTTAAATAAATAATTACTTCTGGAAATAAGCTTTTTGAGAGCCCAAGAGGCAATAGGAGAAGGACTAATGCTAAATGGAAAGTAAATGTTTTAAAAACAATAAGAGTTGCAAGCAATCCTAATTGTTTGTTCATTATTAAGTTACAACTGCACTGCTACATATTGCAGTTTCGCTAAGACCTGTGTATTAAGTCTGAAATTTAGATTTTATAATCTGATTAGGGGTTACAGCTGGACCTTTAATCATTCTCTGCAATGCTTTCTCTGCTGAGTTTCTTCGACTCTGTCTTCAGTCTAGTGTTATAGAAAAGGTGTTCTACATACATTTAGTCTTGGATGATGGATTGTTTTATTTTAAAAATAATAATAATAAAAAGTTATGATATTCGTTTAACTACAAATTTGCCCAACTGTCTTGTACCTGATTGTCCTGTAAAATGCAGCCATATTTTATTACAATCTAAATGCCTGTCCATTTTAATTGTGTTCAATTTTCCCCCAGATGCATCTGAGCCTCAGCAGCTGCTGTTAATGGCTACACAATGAAGGCCCAATTACAGATAATAGGTGGGTGTTTCTAGAATCATGGATGTGCCTGATTTAGGCCATTTTCATTTGATCAAAAAGATATGTATATTTGTAACTATTTGTAATGATCTCTTGATCATTAGTTTTGTCAGCTAAACTTAAAGAGAACAAGAAGAACTGGTTCGGGCCTAGTCCGTATGTGGAGGTAGCCGTAGATGGCCAGTCGAAGAAAACGGAGAAGTGCACCAACACTCACAGCCCCAAGTGGAAGCAGCCACTCACAGTGTAAGTTTGAAAGTGTGGTATGCCGTGCTGAGCTTACTGATTTCTTTCAGTTATACAAGTATTGTTTTCTTTTTTTATTTTGCTCATCTTTTGCTTTATTTTTTAAATCTCCTATAGAATTGTTTCCCCCTTCAGCAAGTTAATTTTCCGTGTCTGGAGTCATCAGACTCTCAAAGCAGACATTTTGTTGGGAATGGCAACTTTAGAAGTCAGTGAGACCCTCAAATCCAATGACATGAAGAGTAAGTCCTGTTGTCTTTCACATTTGGGTTTTATGCACAGTAAAGTGTCAGTTGTGTGTGCTGTGTGTCTGTGACTTACTCAGTGCGTTGCTGTTGAGGAAGGCAGGTGAACTGGATTAGTGCATGATTCATAAAAACTTTTACAGAAACTGCACACTCACTGGACATGTGTACATGAGACACAAGCATGAAACATTGCCTCGGATTGCAAAGGCGGGAGCAGTACCTGCTGGTGGTGGTGGTGAATTAATTATTTATACTGGGCGTCCTTTTCAGAGATCAAGCATTTTAATACCATGTGGTGTCTGGGGGGACGGACAGAAAACAGCCTATAGGCCTATGGTGGATATTATATAATGTAACATAAGAAAAAATTGTTTTAGGTGAAATTTTTTAAAATCGAGAACATATCTTAACAAACAGCTTTAAGTTAAGCCTACCTAAGGACTGCTGCTGAAAATATATACACCATGATGCTCATACTGACATCCTTTCAACACAGTACTGATTTACTTCATATATGTAATCTATCTGTGTGTGTGTGTGAGTGTGTGTGTGTGTATATATATATATATATATATATATATATATATATATATATATATATATATATATATATATATATATATATATATATATATATATATATAAATATATATATATATATATATATAAATAATATGGGGGGGTGGGGGGGATAAGTATTGGACGCGGAAACATTTTTTTCAGTAAATATATTTCCAGTGAGGCTATTCACATAAAATTTTCACCAGACTTCAGTATTAACTCAAGAAATCTGGAAATAGAAAGAATTCACAACATTAAAATCCATAAATAAAGTTATGTGTAATAAAGTGGAATGACACAGGAAAAAAGTATTCAACGCGCTAAGAAAAAGCAGTTTTCCAATGCAAGATGAGGCAAGGAACCAGCTGAAATCCATAAGTAGTTATACCCCCTATCTGTGCAAATAAATATCAGCTGGGTTAGTAAATTGATGGTCTATAAAAAGGATTTTCGTTACCAAGGTGTCACACAAGAAACATGATGGATAAAAGCAAAGAGCTCTCCCAAGACCTTTGGAATCTTATTGTTGCGAAACATATTGATTGAATCGGATACAGGTGTATTTCAAAACTTCTAAATCTTCCAATAAGCACAGTTGGGGCCATTATCCACATGTGGAAGAAACATCACTCCGTCATCAACCGGTAACGTACTGGAGCTCCTCGCAAGATTTCTGACCAGGGAGTCAGAAGAATAATCAGAAGAGTAGCCCAAGAGCCAAGGACCACTCGGAAAGAACTCCAGAAACACTTGGAGGCAGCAGGTGCCATCGTCACAGAGAAAACAATAGACAATGCACTCCACTGCTCACACTCATCCCGCAAGACTCCATTACTGAAGAAAAGGCATGTCGAAGCTCTTTTACAGTTTGCTACAACTCATTTGGACAAGTTTATGAAATACTGGGAGAGTGTAGTCTGGCCAGACGAGAGTAAAATTGAGCTTTTTGGCTGTTATACTACACACCATGTTTGGGGAAGAAATGGCACTGCACATCACTCTAAGAACACTATAGCAACAGTGAAGTTTGGAGGTGGAAACATCATGGTGTGGGGCTGTTTTTCATCACATGGTACTGGCAGACTTCATATAACTGAAGGAACGATGAATGAAGCCCTTTACCAGGAGATTCTTGAGAAGAATCTGCTGCCATCCACCAGGATGATGAAGATGAGAAGTGTGTGGACTTCCAGCAGGACAACGATCCAAAGCATACAGTAAAGGAACTTCTCAGTTGGTTTCAGAGAAAAAAATCAAGGTGTTAGAATGTCCCAGTCAATCACCTGACTTGAATCCAGCTGAACAAGATTTAAGACAATATGTTTAGAAGAATGGACCAAAATCACACCTGAATATTGCGGCCCATTAATTTCTTCATACAGGAAGCGTCTTGAAGCTGTTGTTACAAACAAAGGCTTCTCCACTACGTATTAAATAAATTTCAGTTAGCGTGTTCAATATTTTTTTCCCCGTGTCATTCCTCTTTATTACACATAACTTCATGTATGGACTTTAATGTTGTGAATTCTTTATATATTCGGATTTCTTGACTAAATACTGATGTCTGGTGAACATTTCATATGAATAACCTCATTGGAAATATATTTACTGAAAGAAATGTTGACGCGTCCAATATTATTTCCCCCACTGTATAATCCCATATTTTTTTTCTGCTTTTCTCACTGGGCATCTAAATCTACAGCCAGATTTCTGTAAAGCTGCTTTGTTAAAAGTGCCCTACAAATAGAAGTGAATTGAGCTGTATTATTATTCACCTTTAACACCAGGTTTCTTATACACCTAATCGAATGGTGCTTTTTCCTTCTCTTAGTCCATGAGGTGATACAGACTCTGCCTCTGAGTGCAGATACAGATGGCAGTGACGTGGTGGGAGATCTGTCTGTGTGTCTGGATGGAATGCAGGTGGATCCTGAAACGTTTGCTTCTGAGGAACAGAAGCACAGTAAGACATCTGTTTACTAACAAATCATCAGCTCTGCTCAGGTTGACCCTTTACAATGATCTTTGCAGAAGATTCAGCACCAGAGCGAAATGCTATTATACCTGTGGGGGGGACATGAAATGCAACAGACAAATCTTTACTGACATGCAGAACATGTACCACACTGTAAAGCAAAATCATAATTGTAAGCAATCAGCAAGGGATTGCTTTTTAAGAATAAATGCCGTCAGGCAATTCTGGGGTTGAATGTGATCCACCTGTAAAAGCAATTTCACTGTGCAATCTCATTTAAGACAGAAAGGCATGGAATAGGTGTCTGCATATTTCACTAACTTACATCCTAACATGAAACCACTGTAAAAATAAAAAAAAATAAAAAAATAAAATGCTTTTTGCAGCTTCTTTTATGAACTGTGCTTCATTTTTCTCAGATGGTCTACCAAATTCCAAGCAAGAGGCAGCTGGAAGGTACAACAGTTTTTAATGTTACTGTTTTTATGTAATCTGAATATTTTATGTCTTTATCATCTCAGATTTTTATTCTGGTTTTGTTTTTGTGACTATCAAATCCAAGAATCAAAAGAAGCATCTTAAAACTCTTTTTAAACTAATCTGCAATTCCTATTTAAGTTGGACATTTTTTTTCCCCCTTTCCTGAAACCAGTGTACCATCATTTTAACACTAGATTTTAATCCTGTATAAAAGATCATTTCCCAGCATGTGCGTTTGTGTGTCTCAGATCGAGTCGCGATTCCTCACCCTCCAGTGACCTTGCTGATGATTCTTCTCTGCCCAATGGCCATGCTGTGGGAAGTACAGGGTCTCCCTCAAATTCCACAGGAGCTCTGAGACCTCCAAGGCCCCCCAGACCCCAGAGACCACCTCCTCCCTCCCCCCAGAGACCAAACTCCTCCACAAGTACCTCTTTCACTTTGTTGTTGCTGTTTCAGAAGTGTGATTAATTTGTCAAACCTGAGAATGCACTGCAGGATACACCCCCCCCCCCCCCCCCCCCCCCCCCAGTGAACGTATTAAAATGTTGGAAAAATGTTGATTCTTGATTTATACTGAATAAGTAGTTTCTCGAAACAATATCTGTAATAGATTGTGATAAATATTTTTGGCCTCATCATTCAACAACTGTCAATCTGTTCAGCCTCCTCTACTGGCTCTTCACCCACCCACGGCAGTAGTGGTCCAAGTCCAGGCTCATCCCCACGTTTACGTGTGAATGGAGAATCAGCAATCCCAGGATCAAACTCAGGGTCAGGGCCAGCCCTGAGAGTGAGCCCCACTCCCCGCAGAGTGTCCCCCATCAACAACGGCCCACTTCCTCCTGGGTGTGTTTCTCTCGCCCCCTCTCTCGCCCTCTCTTGTTCTCTCTCGCTCTCTCTTTATGGAAAAATCATTATCAGATTCTAAGCTATTCTTGACTCTTTCACACTCTGAGTTAAGCACTAAGAAAAGAAAAACTCTGGCATTATAACCCAACAGTGAACAATATTTTTATAATTGGTAGACTTGATGTACATTGTCTGAATTCTTTTCCTCGTGTGTGTTTTTACATATTGTAGCTGGGAGCAGAGAGTGGATCAGAATGGTCGTATCTACTATGTGGATCACATTGAGAAAAAGACCACCTGGGAGAGGCCTGAACCTTTGCCTCCTGGGTACTGTAGTCGAGTCCATTGATAGTCCTTTAACAGCAAAGCTTAATAAAAAGAATGAAACAAGAAAAATCTAAATATGTACCTAGTATGTCTACTTGGAGTGCACTGAACGAATGGTTATTAAAATATTTTTGTCTCGCTTAGCTGGGAGCGTCGTGTGGACCCGATGAGCCGAGTGTATTATGTGGATCACCTAAGCCGGAGCACCACATGGCAGCGTCCCACTGCAGAGTCTGTGAGGAATTACGAGGAGTGGCAGAGCCAGCAGAGCCAGTTACAGGGAGCCATGCAGCAGTTCAACCAGAGATTTATTTTTGGGGTCAGAACGCACACATATCTCTCTCAACCATTTTCTAGCTGTTTTTATTGCTCCAGAAAAAAAGTTAATATTTATCTGCCATAATGAAGCGATTAAGTGATTTCCCCCCACCCCTTCTGCTTTTTGTCCTCTCTCTCTCTCTCTCGCTCTGTTGCTTTCTCTATAGCTACAGGATCAACTAGGGCCAGCTCCTAATAAAGAGTTTGATCCACTGGGTCCTTTACCACAGGGATGGGGTGAGACAGTCACTAACACATTCCCAACCCATTAGCTTATCTTTTCCCTCAATCTCGCATCACAAAACTGTTTCGTAGTGTGAAGAATGGAATCCTGAAGTATGAAATTCTAAATCCTAAATAATCTGGATTTGACCCAGTGTTTTGAGCTTGTGTGTCTACCCTTTCTGCTTACAGAGAAGCGAACTGACACAAACGGGAGAATGTACTTCGTTCATCATCCTACACGGACAACACAGTGGGAGGATCCTCGTACTCAAGGGTAGGAAAGTACACATCTTTGAAGCAAATGATATTCTTATTCACAGTGGTGCTTGAAAGTTTGTGAACCCTTTGAATTTGCTATATATCTGAATAAATGTCTTAAAACGTCATCAGATTTTGACACACATGTCCTAAAAGTATACAAAGAGAATCCAATTAAACAAATGAGACAAAAATAATATACTTGATCATTTATTAATCCAGGAAAATGATCCAATGTTGCATATCTGTGAGTGACATAAGTATGTGAACCTCTAGGATTAGCCGTTAATTTGATGGTGAAATTAGAGTCGGGTGTTTTCAATCAATGGGAGGACAATCAGGTGTCTTTTATTTAAAGAACACGGATCTGTCAAAGTTGGATTTTGTTTGTGGAAGTGTTTCATGGCATAAACATGAGATTTTTGAGGACCTCAGGAAAAGAGTCATTGATGCTCATCAGGCTGGAAAAGGTTACAAAACCATCTCGAAAGAAACCAGTCCACAGTCAGACAGATTGTGTACAAATTGAGGAAAATCAACACCATTGTTACCCTCCCCAGGAGTGGTCGACCAACACAGATCAATCCAAGAGCAAGACGTGTAATAGTACAGCTGTACTGAGGAATGGCCTTCAAATCCTCCAAGACGACATGCAGGACTGATCGACAGTAACCAAAAACATTTAGTTGCAGTTATCGCTGCACAAGGGGGTCACACCAGATACTGAAAGCAAAGGTTCACATACTTTTGCCACTCACAGATATGTAATATTGGATCATTTTCCTCAATAAATAAATGACCCAGTATAATATTTTTTTTCCTCATTTGTTTAATTGGGTTCTCTTTATAAACTTTAAGAACTTGTGTGAAAATCTGATGATCTTTTAGGTCATATTTATGCAGAAAAGTAGGTTCACAAACTTTCAAGCGCCACTGCATATAGCTGTCCTCAATTTACTCCCCAAATCTCAAAGTACTTGAGTTTAAGAAAGAATATGAACATTACAGTTAATGGTGACAAATACCAGCTCTGTTCTAATTTGCAGTATAATTGTGTGTGTGTGTGGGTGTGTGTGTGTGTGGGTGGGTCTGTGTGTGGTTCAGGTTGTTGAATGAAAAGCCCCTGCCAGAAGGCTGGGAGATGAGGTTCACAGTGGATGGGATTCCATATTTTGTTGACCACAACAGGAGAACGACCACCTACATCGACCCTCGCACGGGCAAATCCTCACTGTGAGCTCTTCAGCATTCTTTTGCATGTGTGCAGCTTAAATTAAGAGCTTATGATGTTTATTATAAAGCTGGCTAAAATGTTTGTGTCAGTATCAGCCTAAAAGATGTTCCTTAAGGCTAATTCAGCTTATTGGTCCGTGCATCTAGTCAGTTCTAACTTTTTTTTGTGTGTGTGTGTATTTATGCTACACAGTGAGAATGGCCCTCAGATTACCTATGTGCGTGACTTTAAAGCCAAAGTGCACTATTTCCGCTTCTGGTGTCAGGTAGGTTCTAAATCTGCAATAAGTAATTTAGTGATTGACTTTTATACAAGCAGTTTGTACATGTAATTTATTATGACAGATTCTTTCTTGTAATGGGAATAATTCATTTTTGTTTGCTCACTATAGCAACTGGCAAGGCCTCAGCACATCAAAATCCACGTCAGTCGCAAGACGCTGTTTGAGGATTCCTTTCAGCAGGTCAGCATGGACACCTTTGTGCAGTTGATGTGCTTAATCAGTTCCTTTAGAATTCCTTATTTACAGCTGCTAATTATGATTAATATTTCAGAGTCCAAACATTTATTTCCTAGATCATGAGCTTCCACCCACAAGACCTGAGGCGAAGACTATGGATCATCTTTCCAGGAGAGGAGGGACTGGACTATGGGGGAGTAGCTAGGTGTGTGTTTATTACTCGGCTACATGACGTCTTGAACCTGTAAGATGTTAGTCAGAATTCAGGAGGGTGCATTTCTAGAGGTGTAGCTTCTTATTTTGCTTCATGTACGTGTGTTCATTGCCACATCTTTTTAATAGTAGATTGCCTTTATCCTAGGAACAGCTGTGTACCCAACTACTGAAATTCAAGAGGTGGTGGTTAAAAACGTAACCCGATAATTTCCCTGTATGTTATGCGATGCAAATTCAGTTCAAATTGAAGCGCCATTTTCTTGCTTAATTAGGTCATAAGTAAACTCTTTGTTTCTACAGCCTACTTCAGGTGTGAGTTACAGTAATTGCTGGGTCATGCGTGTCACACACATCAAACTAGGCCAGTGATAAGCAAGATATAAATAAAATAAACAATACTGGCCAGCTGTAGTAAGAATAATTGTCTGTCTGTCATTACAGGGAATGGTTTTTCCTGTTGTCTCATGAAGTTTTGAACCCCATGTACTGTCTTTTTGAATATGCGGGTAAAGACAACTACTGTCTGCAGATCAACCCTGCCTCGTCCATCAACCCAGACCACCTCAAATATTTCAAGTTCATTGGAAGATTTATTGCCATGGTACACGCACATTTTCACTTTATTCCATAAATGATCAACTAGTAAAGCAGTAACCAAAGACTGCTGTTCAGCATTAAGGACCAATTTTATCTCAATTCCTCCAACTGATGTAAAGCATATATTTATGTATACTGTATAAGGCATGTTAGAGTGGAAGTGCAAACATTTGGGATTTTGGCTGAAATGGCTGAGATCCGTATAGTCAGATAGTAATCATCTAATTATTTCTGTGTGCTTGAATGCTATTTGTCTGTTAACCCTTAAGTTGAGTAAAGGATGTGTGTCTCTGCATCTGAATTGTTTGTTTTAATTGTCTGTTTTGCCCCAGGCTCTGTTTCATGGGAAATTCATCGACACCGGCTTCTCTCTTCCGTTCTATAAGCGGATCTTGAACAAGCCTCTGGCCCTGAAAGACCTGGAATCCATTGACCCTGAGTTCTACAACTCCCTAATCTGGATCAAGTCAGTGAAATTATGCTGCTGTCTATAATAATCATATTAATCCCAACAGAGCAGTATCTGTCAAGAACTGCCATTTGATGAGCAAATAAATAATAATAATAATAATATAACGGATTTGTAATTTTCAGGATAAGATTGTTTTCTTAAAGATAAAAAGATATGCAGTATGGGTTAGAGAAAAGTGGTACTGATATTTTCTCTGAGAGATTTCCCTGATAATGGTAATTACGCATTTGATGTACTGTATGTGGGTTGGAGATCTCCATTATCCTTGTCACAGAAATATGAAGACATTATTTTATGACTGAGAATAACTTGGAAGATTGTAGGCTGGTGATGTGTTTTTCTGATGCTCATGTTACTGGATAATGTTTGCACTGGCATTTACACACAGGGAGAATAACTTGGAGGAGTGTGGGCTGGAGATGTATTTCTCTGTGGATAAGGAGATCTTGGGTGAGATCACTACTCATGAGCTGAAGCCAGATGGAGGAAACATTCTTGTAACTGAGGACAATAAGGAAGAGTATATCAGGTATTAGCACTGCGAGACCTATTGTACTGCTCCCGAGTAGACCCGTAAGCCAGACGTCTAGAAAGTCTGGTACGTTTTGTCAGTAAACATGGGCTGCCTCCTTTCACAGCAAGAGGCAATTTGGCCAACCGTAGTCCTTTTCCCAAACATGCAAGAATAACTTGTCAACAAGTGCTTCACACAAAACTCATGAACTTGGTCCAATATTTTGATCCAAAATGCTCACTGCGTCTAAGTGTTCGAACGATTCCTGCTGAAAAAAAAACATAGAACATTTGTTGGTTGTTGCCATAAAATTGTACAAAATATACCAGGGATATGATACAGTTGTGCCCAAAAGTTTACATGCCCCTTGCAGAGTCTGCTAAATCTTAATACTGTTAACAAAATAAGAGGGATCATAAAAATCCCATGTTGTTTTTTATTTAGTACCGCCCTGAATAAGCTATTTCACATAACAGAAGTTTACATATAGTCCACAAGACAAGATAATAGCTGAATTTATAAAAATTGCCCAGTTCAAAAGTTTACATACCCTTGATTCTGAATACTGTGTGTCGTTACCTGGATGATCCACGACTGTTTTTTTTGTTTTGTGATGGTTGTTCACGAGTCCCTTGTTTTGTCCTGAGCAGTTGCAAACTGTTCTTCAGAAAAATCCTCCAGGCCCTGCACGTACTTTGCTTCTCCAGCATCTTCTGCATATTTGACTCTGTTCCAGCAGCGGCTATATGATGTTGAGATCTATCTTTTCCCACTGAGGACAACTGAGGGACTCGTACACAACTATTACATAAGGTGCAAACATTCACTGATGCTCAAAAAGATAACGCGACACATTAAGAGCCAGGTGGATGTAAACATTTGAACAGGATGATCGGTTAAAGATCTCTTTTTTTCTATTCATTACTGCCCTTCAGAAGCTAAATAAGATAATTACATGTCTCCCAGAAGTTGTCTGTCCCAGAATTACATGTCTGTCCAAAATTTATAGACATAAACTGAACACGTTTCACAGACATTTGACGGAGAGAAATGGAATAATGAGTCTCTGAACAAAGGAGGGATCAATATCAAAAGTAACAGTCAGTATCTGGTGGCCTCCAGCTGCTTTAAGTACTACAGTGCGTCTCATCCTCATGGACTGCACCAGATTTGTCAGTTCTTGCTGTGAGATGATACCCCACTCTTCCACCAAGGCTTTTGAAAGTTCTCGATCACGTCTGTGGGCGATACGTGGTTGCATGTGGTTTGCCACTGCAAGGACGATCAGCTGTCCTTCCTGTAGCACTGTCTTAGGTGTCTTACATTACAGACACTGTACTTTATTGCTCTGGCCACATCTGCAGTCCTCACGCCTCCCTGCAGCAGGACTACGCAGGTGTCCACGCAAGTGAGCAGACACCCTAGACTTCTTTCTTCTGGTGTTCTTCAGAGTCAGTAGAAAGGTCTCTTTAGTGTCCTGTTATTATAATTGTGACCTTAATTGCCGACCACCTGTAAACTTAAGGACTGTTCCACAGGTGCATGTGCAATAATTGTTTATGGTTCATTGAACAAGCAGGAAAAACATTGTATAAACCCTTTCCAATAAAGATCTGTAAAGCTTATTTGGATTTTACAAAATTATCTTTAAAATACCGTCCTAGTGCCCTCCACTAATATTGGCACCCTTGGTAAATATGAACAAAGGAGGAAAAATTGTCTTTATTGTTTAACCTTTTCATCTTTTGTTAAAAAAATTCACAAAAATACTCTGCTCTCATAGATATCAAACAATTGCAAACAAAACACAGGTTTATCCATAAATAATATATCTTTGTGTGCAACAATTATTAAATTCATGTGCGGAAAAATATATTTGAAGTGTATTCCCTTTGATATTGTAAGAAAATAGCACAAGCATTGAAAATGCACATTTCCACCATTAGGGCAATAATTAAGAAGTTCCAGTCAACTGGAAATGTTATGAATCAACCTGGAAGAGGACGTGTGTCTATATCGTCTCAACGCACTGAAGAGGATGGTTCAAGTGGCCAAAAACTCTCCAAGGATCACAGCTGGAGAATTGCAGAAGTCAGTTGCATCTTGGGGTCAAAAATTCTCCAAAACTGCAATACAAAGTCACCTACATCACCACAATGGGCCGTGGTTGGATCTTCCAGCAGCACAATGATCCAAAACATACATCAAAATCAACACAAAAATGGTTTACTGACCACAAAATCAAGGTCCACCCATGGCCTTCCCAGTCCCCTGACTTGAAACCCATAGAAAACCTGTGGGGTGAACTGAACAGGAGAGTCCACCAGAATGGACCTCAAAATGTGAAGGATCTGGAGAGATTCTGTATGGAGGAATGGTCTCAGATCCCTTGCCATGTATTCTCCAACCTCATCAGGCGTTATAGGAGAAGACTCAGAGCTGTTATCTTGGCAAAGGCAGGTAGCACAAGTGTTGACTAAAAGGGTGCCAATAATTGTTGCACACACATATTTGCAGGCAGCCCTCTGCTGCCTGTAAAGCAAATTGATCTCACAGACTTGTTCAGTCGGTACACTTTGCGAGTTGCTTTTTAAGGAAAAGTGGCAGAGCTGAGCATTTCTGCTCTAGCTGGGGGTGAGGCTAATTTATAGCCCAGAAAATGTACACAGAAGTTTGAAGAGAAGCAGTCAGACAAAACCATTATATAGCAGTATTGTCAGTTTTTAAGGTGTCTCTCAAATTATGTGGTTGTTGTAGGCCTTGAAAAGTGTTAAAATAGTATAAACTGCACTTTTACATCTTGTAAAATAGCTGCATTACTAAGAGTTTCTTGTATAACTGAGAATACTAAAAAATGTTGTTGTTTTTTTGGCAGACTGGTAGCGGAGTGGAGGTTATCCAGGGGGGTTGAGGAACAGACTCAAGCTTTCTTAGAAGGTTTTAATGAAGTTTTGCCTCAGCAGTACCTGCAGTACTTCGATGCCAAAGAGCTGGAGGTACAGACTATTACAGCCATAGAAGAATTATTTCTCTTCTAACTCCACTTCTCATTCAACGGTTTATCATAAAACCACGTATCATATTATGTGTCCTTAGGTGATGCTGTGTGGAATGCAGGAGATTGATCTTTCAGATTGGCAGAGGAACACAATCTACAGACATTATGCTCGCAGCAGCAAGCAGATCGTCTGGTTCTGGCAGGTAAGTCTGGCTTCTTGCTCACAAACACTCATAAAGCACTTAGATAGATGAGATCAGTGCTTGATAGAAAATTGCCTCCAGTCTCAGTCCTTCACTCTCCATTTGTAGCTTATGAAAGAAATGGACAACGAGAAGAGGATGCGTTTGCTACAGTTTGTGACCGGGACTTGCAGGCTTCCTGTTGGGGGGTTTACTGACCTCATGGGTAAGTGCAATGAGCTGCTCCTGCATGCATCATGTGTATTAAGCTGTAACCTGTCTATATACAGTGCCCTCCACTAATATTGGCATCCTTGGTAAATATGAGCAAAGAAGCCTGTGAAAATTTGTCTGTATTGTTTAACCTTTTGCCTTTTGCACTTCTGTTTAAAATATTCACAAAAAATACTCTGCTCTCATGGATATCAAACAATTGCAAACAAAACACAGGTTTATAAAATACAAAAAAAACATATATATATATATATATATATATATATATATATATATATATATATATATATATATATATATATATATAAAAAAATAATATGTTTGTTAAATATAGGTGTGCCACAGTTATTGGCACCCTTTTAGTCGACACTTTGTGCTACCTCCCTTTGCCAAGATAACAGCTCTGAGTCTTCTCCTATAACGTCTGATGAGGTTGGAGAAGGGCAAGGGGTCTGAGACCATTCCTCCACACAGAATCTCTCCAGATCCTTCACATTTCGAGGTCCACGCTGATGGACTCTCCTCTTCAGTTCACCCCACAGGTTTTCTATGGGTTTAAAGTAAGGGGACTGGGATGGCGATGACAGGACCTTGAGTTAGTAAACCATTTTTGTTTTGATTTTGGATCATTGTCCTGCTGGAAGATTCAATCATGGCCCATTTTAAGCTTTCTGGCAGAGGCAGTCAGGTTTTCATTTAATATCTGTTTATATTTGATAGTCCATGATGCCGTGTATCCTAAAAAATGTCCAGGTCCTCTGGCAGAAAAACAGCCCCAAAACATTAAAGAGCCTCCACCATATTTAACCGTGGGCATGAGGAACTTTTACTTCTGGTGTTTATTGGCAAAAAGCTCTATTTTGGTTTCATCTGACCATAGAACCTGATCCCATTTGAAGTTCCAGTAGTGTCGGGCAAACTGAAGACGCTCGAGTTTATTGGATGAGAGTAGAGGCTTTTTTTTCTCGAAACCCTTCCAAACAACTTGTGGTGATGTAGGTGACTTCGGATTGTAGTTTCAGAGACTTTCTGAACCTAAGATGCAGCAAACTCCTGCAATTCTCCAGCTGTGATCCTTGGAGATTTTTTGGCCACTTAAACCATCCTCTTCACAGTGCGTTGAGACGATATAGACACACGTTCAATTCCAGATTGATTCATAAAAAAAGATATGAAAAATGGGAATATACCTCAAATATATTTTTCTCATATGAATTCGTAGGAGTGCCAATAATTGTTGCACAACTATATTTAACAAAGTTTTTTTGTTTGCAATTGTTTGATAATCTTGAGAGCAGAGTATTTTTGTGAATTTTTATTTTTTTTTTTTTTCATTTTTTTCATTTTTCATTTCATTTTTTTTAAACAAAGTTCAAAATGTTAAACAGTGAAGACAATTTTTCACAGCCTTCTTTGTTCATATTTACCAAGGGTGCCAATATTAGTGGAGGGCACTGTATTACTAATCATGATTAATGTTCCCTAGGAAGTGAATATAAATGCTGTTTTTTTCAATAGGGAGCAATGGGCCACAGAAGTTCTGCATCGAGAAAGTGGGAAAGGAGAACTGGCTTCCCAGGAGCCACACATGGTGAGTTTACTACAGTATCTAATTGTGTCTAATGCTGTGACTCTAAGACAGTATTTATTTCAAAAGTCATAATAGCGTATACTTTTTTTGTTTGTTCATTTTTCTTATCATTTAATGACACTGAAATGTACTGGGCAAAGGTAGCTCAGTGATTAAGGCATTGTGCTACTGGGCAACCAGTTGGAAGGTCATGAGTTCAAATCCCAGGTGCCATTGATGGGCCCTTGAGCAAGGCCTGTATCCCTCAAATGCTCAGTTGTTTCAACTCTTAAGTCGCTTTGGATATAGATGTCAGCCAAATGAGGTAAATGTAAAAAATGACAAATGTACCATTTGTCAATAAGGTTATTTTGTTTTTGCCATTACAGTTTCAACCGGTTGGATCTGCCTCCATATAAGAGCTACGAGCAGCTCAAAGAAAAGTTGATGTTTGCCATTGAGGAGACAGAAGGCTTTGGCCAAGAATGATGTGTACATCCGTACCCCTGCATGTCTTTTGCACGTCTCCATTGCAGCAGTTTACCATTCAGACTTATTTAAGAGAATGCTGCTGAAGGAATGAAGGAGAGAGATGACATGAGAAAAGAAAAATTCTTGAGAGCACCATTCCTTCATCACATCACCTAGGCTCACGTTTTCCCTCTGATTTCAGATGCATTGTTTGAAATTTCACTTTTTTTGTGGTAATGCTGCCTTTGTTAGTCATCTACACACCAGTATGCCTAGGCTTAAATAAACTAAACTCCACTTAAGACACACACGCGATCCACGCTATGCACCCTGGTTGGCTGGAGTCACGATTAGTATTTTGCAAGACTGTTTTACAGATTTGTTGTTTTTTGTTTGTTTGTCTGTTAGTTTTAACATTATACATGCCTCATTTACAGTTGGGCATTTATTTTTCTGGCAGCACTTACAGTAGCTCAACTGTATGCATGAATATTACATTTTATTTAACGGGCTCTCGATCATTTAGGTAGCTGTCTGTCTGCTGAGTTTTAGAATTCCGATCAGAAAGTTTTCACACTGATGAAGCACTTTGAGATGTGAGCTCAATGGCCAAGAAATTTGCCTGAGGTTATGAGAGTCGATAAGCATATAAGGCATTGGCTTAGTAATTAAATCTCTTACGAAAACCTGGAACAAATCTAGTTTTAATCTCCAGCTGACTGAAACCAACTTTCCCATGTTAGTAATGGGTGCATGCTTTTAGTGCAAGTTAAGCCATCTGTTTTTAGTGCACCAAATTACCCTAACATGTAAAAGGAGTTGGAGTGTAATGGTCTTTGTATCTGAAATAATATACAAATCCAACATCCTATTTTCTGAGAATTTTTCAAAATGGCTAAGATGGAAGATGAACGCATATTTTAATACTTGGACATACATGTCATTAGGGTAAAATGAGTTCTAATTCTAGTTGATGCTATTATGCTTTAATCTGGTAAATAAAATTGATTTTATAAAAACAAGTTAAGGTGCACCTTAAAGTTCCATTTTGACAAGGTCTTTTTTTTCCCCCCTCTGTTATGAAGCCCCTGAAATGTTCAGAAGTGAGCTGATGACATTTCATTCGAGTCTGACCATGCACTTGTCACTTTCCAGTTTTCTGAGCAGGTTTAGATTTCTCCAGAACTGTCCTGAAAACCTCGATCCCTTTAAAGACCCTGCCATGCTTTAATGTAGAAATCAGATGTTGAATACCATCACCAGTACTGATTTGCTAGGGCATTTCAGGTCTTCTACTGCTTAAAGGTGCTTCATTTTAATTACTGGTGTTTTTCTTTTTAAAGACATTATTGATCGGATGTTTGCTTTAAGAATTAGAATTATCTGGAGAAATGCAATGTTGTGTATTTAAATATGTCAATATACCATTCAAAAGCAAATTCTAGCCATATAGTTTGAACGACCATAGTGGAGGTATCTGCTTTCACCGTAGGGTCTGATTTACATCTGTGTTTGGTGGGGAAAAAAAAAGCAACATCAATCATTACGTTTCTTAAGAGTAAGGTTAGTATAGCACTAGCTCGAAACCCAAATAGAGATAATGCGAGAGCTCTTATCTGAAAACGTTTTTAATATGCTGTACAACTCCCCGTCTCGAAACTGTGAGCCTGTGTCATTAATGTGGGAGTCATAGTACTTATTTTCTTAAATGAGTTTTGTTTATAAAACTAATGGATATGCCTGACTTATTGGCATTATTTCTTCATGTGTCAGCAAAGTTATAGAATACGTAGATCAGCAATCTGTGATTTTCCTTGGCTAATTACTGGATTAACCTGCCTGATGTCAAAATTATGCAAAACTTAAATATCATGTTGTGATGTACAGTGAGATGGATTCCAATGCTGAACGTTAAATGAACGACGATGTCTTTATTTCTTTGGAATCAACTGTTTATTTTGTAAAAGTACCTTTTTCAAAGAGCTACAATGTCCGGGAGTCTTTGTACGCCATGGTTTTGAGAGTATGGTTTAAATTTCACAGGCAGCACAATGTGCAACAAACTTGACAATGTACTGTTTCACTTAAGTGGATCTTAAGTCCCTGTAGCCAACACGAATCCACACATCAATAATGAGCTCCTCTACTGTGTTGTGATTCTTGATTGATTAATGCAGCTCTAAACACTCCAGGATGATTTGTTATCAAATTGAGGACAATATTATGTTGTTCAGGTCTCCATCGCCCCCCCCAGTTAATATCATCATGTCTTAAAGCCATTTGTAGGTAAGCAGAAAGCTTCAGACTGTTTCATCTCTTTATTTTCTTATCTAACAAAGACATTGTAAATCTTGTAACATTTAGCTTATCTTTTAATAAGTGGGGTTTAATGTTATTTTAAACGAATTTTATTTTTCTTATGTGGATGTGTACAGTTGGTTGATTTCTTGTCAAAATATTCTGAACTGAAGAAATAAATATATAATGCATTACTTGTCCTGGTCATGATTCACTTTGTAATACTGTAATAAAAAAAAAATAAAATCATGCTGATGCCCATTAACAGAACTAGAAATTCAACCTGTTCCACGACCTCGGCTGGGTTAATAAAGCTACAGGGTGCACATGAGGCCATTTGATTGTTCAGGCTATTTTAGCTTGGGGTACTTAGTAATTAGTCATTTGCGTACAAATCAAGAGCGGTGTTTTCAGGATTTGCTGTGGTTGCTTAAGCCCTTATGAGTTTGTTAGTATTGAATGCTAGCTGTACTATTGAAGGTGTTGCCCAAGAGTATACAAAATGTTCAGTAGTTTCAGCTGTTCTAGTAATATGCAAGGGTTTTTGATTATTATAACGGACATCAACGTGTGAACAGTGATTGAATATACAGTAAAACTGGAAATTACTGTCAATACATACTAATGTGTCATCCGTGTAGCCAAATGTTATGCATTTTATGCAAGAGTGTGCTTACTTCTTGTTGTTGTTTTTTTTTAAACACTTACCTGCTTTTTTCCACAAAATAATTCTCTAAGCTGCTGGCCTTAGCATGTTCTTATGAGGTATGTACAACACTACTTCATTCTACCTGCAGTGTGGGTAAGAAAGCTGAAGGTAGAGGGAGGGATACAGGAAACAGGTGGGAACTCAAGATTCAAAAGCATCTGAGGTCTTTAGGAATCAGGGCTTGGAAGGAAAACAGGAAGGAGCATGTTTCTCAATGGTACACATTAGACTGAAAAAAATAAGTCATTTGTCTTCATGAACATGTCTTGAACACATTTACCTCTGAGGCATATACAGCCTGTATATACTATATATACTACATATACTGTGTTTCTTGTGAGTGCTGTCACATACTGTAGGAAAACACACATATCTGTGAAGAGGTTGCTAGAATGGTCCGGATTTAAAAACAGCAACTTTGGATTGACAATCAGAATAAAAATTATATCATGGAAAAGTTCATTTTGTTCTGTAATTTAATTAAAAAAGTGGAACTTTCACATATTTCCTACTCTACATTCATTAAACATAAAGTGAAATATTTCAAGCCTTTTTTCTTTTAATCTTGATGATTACGGCTTACAGCTCATAAAAATCAAAAATCCAGTATCTCAAAATATTAGAATAAAAAATATGTATCATACAGAAATGTCGCAGTGGTGCATACCTAGTGTCAAACCACTCCTGAACCAGAGACAATGTCAGAAGCATCTTACTTTGCCTAAGAAAGACGAGAAAGAACTGGACCGTTGCTCAGAGGTCCAAAGTCCTCTTTTCAGATTAAAGTAAAATTTGTGTTTCATTTGGAAATCAAGGTCCCAGAGCCTGGAGGAAGAGTGCAGAGGCACAGAATCCAAGTTACTTGAAGTTCAGTGTGAAGTTTCCACAGTCAGTGATATCTGATAATCAGATGAAGCATTTACATTTGTGCCCTTTTACTATATAATAGTAAGCGTTGCTTTTAATAACAGGGTCACAATTACACATATCATTTAAAAACAAAGCAAAACCAAGAAAGAGTCATTCAAAAATGAAATGCTGAAGCACTGGGAGTTAGGCAGAATTATACCCAGGATGGGATGCAAATTCACACAAATTCGGACCAAGGGGCATTTTAGCATAAACAATCCACTCACTGATATGTTTTTGGCAGGTAGGAGGAAACCAGAGAACCTGGAGAAATACAGAATGATTTCAAGATTCTATCGTTTGTTTTTAAGGCCTTGCATGGACTCGCCCCCATATATATTTCAGATTTCCTCTGCTTTTGCTCTTCTCAGCGATCTCTCAGAACCTCTTCTCAGTTGTTACCAACCATTCCGAGGTCACGGTTAAAAACCAAAGGCGATAGGGCCTTTTCTGTAATGGCACCAAGGCTTTGCCACTCTCTATCAGAACTTCCCTTACAATAAATTCATTTAAATCGTCCCTTAAAACTTATTTTTTCTCTCAGGCTTATTTATAATCTGCCTTGTTTGTTCTTGTCACTGTCTATCTGATTATTCTCTGGTCTTAGTTATATCTGTTTTGTTTTCTTATAGTGATTATTTGTTTATATATTTATTCTTATTATATTGTATGTTACCATTTTAACGATATTTCCTATTATGCCTGATGTGCAGAAGTTTGGTCAACACTCGGTTTGTTTTATATGTGCTGTATTAATAAACTGACCTTGACCTTGACCTGGGAGGAAACTCAGACATACACAGGGAGAATATATGAAACTCCATAAAGATGGTAACCCAAGCTCATGATTAAACTGGGAGCTGTGAGGTGGCAACACTACCCGGCACCACCATGCCACCCATTTCATCTACTCCTTCTTTAAAAAATATTTGTGGAAAATAAATACACTTATCCTGATGCTATATTGAAAAGGTTAGAGCCAGTCAGACTCTATAATTCGCAGCGCAGACATAAAAAGCTGTAAAATACACAGCAATATCAACAATAAAATATGTATACATCTGCATCTTTATTATGATATTCGACAGCTGTTAGCTCTTGTTGCTGATTGTCTGCATCAGAGCATCCGTCTAAGGGCTTGTCTCAAAGCATTTCTATTTAAGTTTAGAGAAATCTTTTGTGCTGGGAAGAATTTTATCACAAGTAGCCACACAAGGCAGAAATATAACTCGCTAAGCAAATTGTTATTGCAGGACAAACTCTGAAAGTGCATGTTAAGACTTTTACTTTTTTTTTTCTTTTTTTTTTACCTGTTTTTCTGCCAATGCCAAAGCAAAGCTCTATCCAGTATTCTCTTTTTGACTACATCACACCACTGTGATCCATTTCCATTTACTGTTTTTCCTATCTCAGGGTTCCTCGATTCATCCCTGCACTGACTGAGGTTGTCCTTACTATTTGCTTACTTCCTTACCTGATACCACTTATTAACAACTTGCTCGTAGCTGATTTATTGGATTATCTGTGCCAATGCAGGGCCCTGAGACTGGAGATGAGAACCCTTGGTTTAGGTACACTGTGAGCCGAAAGAAAACTGAAATGTGGACCATGTGGGGACTCTGAGAAAACACTGTGTTCCTGTATGATGGGAAATGAAATGTGGCTCAGTGAAAGTCTGGAGCTGAGTCTGGGGGTCTGTTGATGAAATCAGAGAGTCTCAGTTAACTGGGTGTTGTTGAACTCAGAAGAATGATGTAGACTCTGTGCTGTTGGGGTTCTGACGCTGAAAGAAACAAATCTTGATCGTGGCAAAATACTGCAGAGAAAGCTAACATACATACTTCTGTAACCTTACAGATACACCTATCATTAATTTCAATTAAAAAACAAAACAAAAACAAAGCACTGCAAAAAGACAAACCTTTTGGACCATCCTTGTTGTAACATGATTCTGTTTTAAGTCCAGTTCTTATTTTGTCTTTTTTTTTTCTTCTGGATTTTATAAGCTTCCAATAAGAACATTTTTTATTTCCAGTAAACTCTGACACAAGCTCATCTAACTCAGCTTCACAGAAATTTATTCTCACCCTCACTTGGATGACTGGATGAGGAAAAACTGGTTTTCAAACAACATCCACAGACACGTTGAAAATAACTTGGTTATGTCCCAGGTAACAAGCTAATGTTCAGCCAGGGTTAAAGTACATAATAATAATAATAATAATAATAATAATAATAATAATAATAATAATAATAATAATAATAACCCCATAAGGTGCCTTTTTATGAATAAAGCATCTGTGATTATTGACATCTATCCAACATTTTCCCCACACGTGTCCAAATTGTTTCAAATATTAATCAATTGATTTGTATTTATCAATATGATATTTATTAGATTATAATATTAATAAGTTGTTTTATTCTTTATTATTTTATCAATATTATACACTATTATTTTATTATTTACTAGGCAAACCCGCTAACAACTTTTTAAGCCCTACACACAGTACAGAGCACACAGCAGTGATGGTCATGATGAGGTAAATTTATCATTATTAAATCGTATCATTATAAAATGTGAACCCTTCCACAACGTTTGAAGCTGGACAGCGAGAAAATATTCTAATATAAAGTAAGTTAAGTCGACTCGATTAAAAACGCCACTTTAAATTCGGGATCTCCTGTGACTTGATTCTATCGTCAGGAACTCGTGAGAATATCATGTTTCCGGGGGGAACACTTCTCATGACGGACCCATTTCCGTTCAGCCACCAATAAAGAAAAGGACTCAGCGGCGCCAACCTTTTGGTATCGCGGGTCAATTTTTGAAAGTTGTTCGGCACAATCCGATTTAAATCGGAGCCATCTCAACAGCAAACATGGTAAGACTTTATTAATTTACTTGTTTATTTGTCTGTTGGTCCGTTTTTGTAATATTGCATGCGATAACGAAAAATAATTAGCGCAAACTTTTTTTTTTATTCTAGTCCGGCTGCTACGTTTGTCTTACGTTATGTTCTCCTAAAGCGGCTAGCTCTTCTGAGTTACAACACATTTGAATGATCGTTATGACTAAACTAAATAAATAGCTAATATTGCAAATATTAAATTTTCTGCGACTTTTAAATATATAGCATTTAAACGCGGGCTAAAATGTAATATTCCACAATGGACGCTAGCTAGTACTGAGACCTAGTTTACAGAGCTGCCATCTTGGCTAGCTGATTAGCCGGTTAGTGTGGAAAGTGTGGAAAGTTTGCTTACTTCACATAAACCCTTTCTCCAAATGGCGTCTAAAATGAAAAGGAAAGCTTGTTGGCTAACACACACACACACACACACGATAACACACACACACACAAAGTGAAAATGGCTAGAGTTAATGGCTAACCTTTTTCTATGGGACGCTGTTTACATTAAGCTATATTATATTTTATTTATATATATATATATATATATATATATATATATATATATATATATATATATATATATATATAACTAATATTTTGGTTATGAACTTTACACATGTATGTCACAAGCAGGTTAGGTTTGCATGATAAACACTAATTATTAGCCTTATAATTGAATACTATATTGTGTGTGTTTTCCAGACGGTCGGAAAGAGCAGTAAGATGCTTCAGCACATTGACTACAGGATGCGCTGTATACTGCAGGACGGGCGGATATTCATCGGGACGTTTAAAGCTTTCGACAAGCATATGAACCTCATCCTGTGTGACTGCGACGAGTTCAGAAAGATCAAGTAAGATGCAGGAATAATACAAAAGTGGGCTCTCTTTACAGAAACTTTAGTTTGTAGTTGGGTTGTCCCGGTACCACAATTTCTGTAGTCGGTAACAATACCAGTAAAATTCCACGGTACTCGGTACCACGAAAACATCACTAATCAAACACACTGTTTTATGAAGTTCAATATAAAACATATACTGTTTAAATGCCTTTCTGTTCTTCAAGCAGAGCGTCCTTAAAGCTACGAGAAGTTATCCAGACAAGAGTAGAAATGTTTTTTTTGTGACTGAGATTACAATTAAACAGTGATAGACACGTTATTTTCTAACACATGAATTTCAGATATGTAGCTCATCCAAAAGCCTCTTGTGGGTAAAATTTGTAAACCCCATCATTTACTCGCATTTATTTCACCCCAATAAAAGTTAAAAGCATTAAATGGTTCGTAAGGACTCCTGCCTGTATTAGCGATAAACGTGCGTATGCTAAATATTAAGTAAACAAAAAACGAAGAGGTTTTCTTGCAGTTATGCACTCAAATTAAACTATGCTACAACATTTCATAATGCAACGGATATCATAATATAAAACTCCCCAGCTTGAACTGCTTAAATTCATACTGCGGGTAAACAGACGCTCTTCCTGAAAGCAAGGTTAATCTATCCGCATGTAATTTTTCGGGCGCGGCTTTTACACACTTGGCGGTAACAGTGCTGATAGTGGAAAATGAGCAGCGGAGAGAAATACATGTTTGGCCTACTATATATAGTACGTAAGTATGCAGTTTTGGACGCAGACATGGTGACTGGGGTGCTGCTGCTGCGGCTCTTGTTGCATGGTGCACCCATGGAAAGTTCCCAACTGACCACCTGTCAGGCAGCTCATCAGTACCGGATTGACCTGGTACTTATGAAAATCTGCTATCGTTCAATGTTTTTCTTTATAGTACCGACTTGGTACTGAAGTACCGGTACTTTTGACAACCCTAGTCTGTAGAAGTGATGAATCTCCTCCAGTTGGACAAGGCTTTATAAGCCACTGATCAAACGCAGTTTAACACTACGCACTTTTAAAGCTCCAGACTCATTCACGGGTTTCTGGTGTGAAAGCCTTTCTGTATGCCGAAGTCTAATATCTGACTCTTTTTAAAAAATAATAATTTTATGTATGGGATATATTCCTTCCAGTCAAAGGTTCAGACACACTCGTTCGTTTTTATTTTCCCCCTCCACATTTTAATAAGTTATCAAAACTCTTGAATAATACACATGGAACTATGGGAGTTATGTTGTGATATTTAAAAAAAAAATCCCGAATGAATCAAAATAATGCGTTTTAGCATCTTCAATGTAGACAATGTAATGTTTCCAGAAATGTATTCTTGGCATTTTTCCACAAGCAATTTCTTGATTTTTAAACCGTATTAGAGTTCCACCTGTGCTGGACACTAGTGATGGGAAGTTCGGGTAATTTTACTGTCTCGGATCTTTGAATCTCGTCCAGCAAAATAAACGCACCTGTTTGAGTTATTTCGTTAATTTCAGGAGAATATAATTTTAAGTTCTGTGTGTCTGGAAACGAATCACACTTTATTAACTCTACGTCACTTATGGACACTTTATTAACTGCTTTTTGGAGTATTTCGCTCCATGTCATCCATTTAAAAAGTTTTTTGTAAATAAAATGGTTTTCTAAAGAAAGAAATGAATGTCGACAAAAAATTGTGCCAACAGATTTCAAACATTTTAATCAAACACCTTCAGATTAATTTTTTTTTTTACGATCATGAGAAACATTTGTCAAGTGTGTATATATCTTTGACTGGTAGTGTGTATTTAAAAAAAAAAAAAAATTGAAATGAGGCCAGATTTAGTTTTAGGTTTTCTATTTTTCTTTTCTTTTTTTTTTTATTGTCCCAAGTCTGCGGTGACTTTAGAAAAATTACACGCTCCTTTAAAATATTGTAGTGTTTCCTTGTGTGTTGCTTTTTAAACGTTTGCTTTAGCGATCTCAACAATGCAGAATCCTGGAGGGACTAGTACACAAGCAACTCAAACCTGTGGCATGCATGGCTCAGCTTGAACCACAATCTCTCAAGATACAAGGAAGACTTGCATAAAGGCTCTTGGGAAGAACTTGGTTGTTGGCTTCAAAAGAAGACCAAGGACTTACCTTTTCACTAAATCTTTAAATGAGTTTGCCGATTTTCTTGCTGTATTAATTCCTCTCCAACCCTGATTTAGCACAACTGTGTTCTTGGATCTTGACCTATATGCAAGTGTTTTCTTATTCTGGTCTGTAAGTCGCTCTGCTGGGTTTTTGCGTATGATCGGTCAGTTACCTCATCACTGAAATTATTTTAAATAAACCCCTTAATTGGAAAAATGTACATCTAGACATGATCAAGTAATGTAGAAAAGGTGCTGTATAGGCCACAGCAGACTGACCCATGGGTATTTACTGAAGGGCAGCGAGCCACCAAAATGTTAATATTGTAACACTCAATTGACTGTAAAACATTTTATTGGTCTGCCCTAATTTTTAATTTCGGACATCTTTAATCAAGTCAAGGTTTGAAAGACATATTTTGTTTGTTTTTTTAACTTGTATTGTAAAAAAAATCACAAATTTAAATTCTCTTAGAGTTGGCATGTTGCACAGAATTGATTGACTTTTTTTATAAGCTAAATTTTATTAATATCTGTATTTGCCATGAAATAGCCATTGAGGCTGGTACAGCAGTAAATTTCAGTACCAACAAGCCTCGCCTTTTACTTTTTCAGAATACCCATTTAAAATGCATTTTCGTATGCTTGTTTTTACCTGATATGTCCTTTCACCAGTGGCTCTCATTTGGGTTTTTTTTTTTTTTTTTTTTTTTTTTTTTTTTTTTTTTGGGGGGTGTGTTTTTGTTTAGTTTTCACCAACAACTTGTGTGTTTCAATCATGATGTGTTTTTTATAGTAGGTTACCACACTGTGGAAAAACGGGTCTGCTGAATGCTTTAAATGTAGCTGCTGCTTATGTTACATAGGCCCAAAAACTCCAAGCAGCCAGAGAGGGAAGAGAAGCGAGTGTTGGGTTTGGTGTTGCTCAGAGGAGAGAATCTGGTCTCCATGACTGTTGAAGGACCGCCTCCCAAAGATGTAAGTTAGCCAACTGTCTTGCTGCTTGGTTTTTTAATCGTATTTTCACGTTTTCAAGTCTAATGTCTTGCTCCTTTTGTAGACTGGCATTGCCAGAGTGCCCCTGGCTGGGGTGGCAGGTGGCCCAGGGGTGGGCAGAGCAGCAGGCAGAGGTGTACCAGCTGGTGCTCCCATGGCCCAGGCTCCTGCTGGACTTGCTGGACCAGTGAGAGGAGTCGGAGGCCCATCACAACAGGTGAGTTACTAGTCCTTCGCTTTCTGTGATTCTAATATTGGATGCAGTTTCTACACCACACCTGACCATCAGCTTCCTCTTCTTGCTGAAGCAAGGTGTGTGTTTTTGGGGCAGGTTTTGCAGGAATGCTGTTTGGGTCCTGATGTTTTAAAATGCATAATTTTAGCTAAAGGTAACTAGGATGTTAGACTATTTACTTATGTTGATTTAAAATATTTCTGCCAGATTGGATTTGCTTGCCATTATGCAAAGTTTTGGCTCCTGGTGGTGCTCATGACCGTTTGCTTGCACCCTCTTCCAGGTGATGACCCCTCAGGGCAGAGGCACAGTGGCTGCAGCGGCGGCTGGTGCTAGCATCGCCGGTGCACCCACACAGTATCCACCGGGCCGAGGTGGCCCTCCTCCTCCCATGGGCAGAGGTGCACCACCTCCAGGTAACCTACACCAACGACTCGTTATGCCATAAAACTGCTCTCAGATCAGTTTGAAGGGGAACATCGTACCACATCCCAACACCCCTGTCAGTTTGCGGAGTAGAATGGCTGTGAAAGCTGGTGATTCTGTAGCCATGATGAACGCTTGTGCAAACTGAGGCTGATGATGAGACATTTCTAAAGCAGGATTACTCTGAGCTCAGAATCACACTCGAATACACTGTTGGATTGTGGGCTTCAGATCATTGGTACATGAGTTTGATTGAATGTTAAACTGAAGGTTATTGTCTTACATTCCCAGGCATGATGGGTCCACCCCCTGGGATGAGGCCACCAATGGGCCCCCCGATGGGCATGCCACCAGGCCGTGGTGCCCCTATGGGCATGCCCCCTCCAGGCATGAGACCTCCACCACCAGGAATGAGAGGTGAGGGTTGTCTGGAGTCCAGTTGATAATTTTCACAGTATGTCAAGGCATATGTACATTGAAATGTTGTTACAAGCGTAATGCACAGAACATAGTACAGACACAAGCCACAACTATTGAACTTGTTTAAGCAAATATGACCATAATAAAAAGAACATTAAGAATGTACAATTCCTTAACTGGAAAAAAGAAATTGGTGTGTGAACAAGACATTATGGAAAGTATTACTTTAATCTGGGACTGACATGAAGAAATGCATGTTTTAGTGCTAGACAATTTCCAAATTGGTATCCTTGGCTTGAGAAGACCGCTCAGAAATCTACAACAATATAATGCTCGTATGCTTCAGATATTGGAGCTGCAACAGGTAATCGATAATTATGAAACTCGTTGTCAACCAATCTCCTTATCGATCAGTCGTTCTGCGCCTGACATGGGGGTATGTTTACTTACTGCGTTACTTCTGTACTGAAAACACACCAGAGAGTATAGACCAAAGTTTTGTCCCAATTGACTTGCACCATGTACTCTACCATCTAGTGTAGAACACTAGCTGTGTTTTTAGTAACCGGAAGTATAAGCCGTTGCCCACTAGCTTTAGCGGGATACCCAGAGTCAACGACAACTTGGTTCTTCGCTTTACTCTTTGTCAGCTTTACATTTTATTCCCAACATGACCAAGTCCCCATCAGACAGACGTGTAATAGTCAAGTGACAGCGGGGAAAGAAGTGTGCAACCCAAGTTCTCTAAGGCATGAGAGCACTTTATATTAAATGCTGCCAAGAGATTGTAACCTGCAAACTTTATAAAGCAGAGCTTGTGTAGCACAGAAGCATGACAGTGATGCACAAGCACAAACTTATTTATATCCAAAATGCTCCACTGTGTGCAAGGGATTGGGGAAACTGGTGAGAGTTGCTTAAAAGGTCCAGTTTAAATCAGGTTTATTGTTATCATATGCTGTATTTGTGTGCCTGCAGTGTCAGTTCTGTTATGACAGGAGCAACCTATAATTGATCTATTAGTAACGAGGCTGTGTTGCTATAATGTCGGATTAAAACGGTATGATAAAAGTAAACATGAGTAAAACAAAGTCTAAACAGCGAGTAACAGAAACCACAAGGTGCAGTGAAAGTGAGATTTTATTACTGTAGGACCATAGTTTTATTCAGTGGGGTTTTTTGTGCACCCATAACAAAATAATGCATAAATATTATACAATATGTAATTTATTTCTGAGTTCACATGGTTAAGTTGTGATCTCAGGATATGTCCATAAAAACATATGACTTGTGACTTTCTGGACTTCCACAGGGTGACTGAGGTCCCCTTATTTAGAGACATTTGTTGTACTTGATGATCAGCTTTGATAAGTGTTCAATTCTATTTTTGCCTTTGTCCATCAGGGCCTCCTCCTCCAGGCATGCGCCCCCCAAGACCTTGATTCGCCACACTGGAAGAGAACGTGTTATGAACCTTTTCTGTTTTTTTGAGCAGATCCTGACTCTGGGCTCTTGTATAGTTTCATATGATTTTGTTTTTTTTTTACATTTTAAAATAAAGTGTCTATTTGACGTTTTGTTAAAAAAAAAAAGACTTCATGCATTTGTGTGGTTATGCTTTATGGGCTTTTCTTTCAACTGTATAGTAAGATATTCATAAAGCACTACTTTAAGTTTTTTTTTTTTTTTGGAGGCAGCTACTGATTTAGTTTCACCAGTGCTAGTTATTGGTAAGAGCTGCAGCTTGAGGTTGGAAGTGAAGGCTGGAATTACAACTAATGACAATTGCAGTGCTGTGAAAGTGTTTTCCCCATCCTGATTTCCTCTTTTTGTGTATTTCACAATCTAAATAGTACTCGTACTAAATAAAAAACAGCCATCCAACACTAATCACCCATGTGAAATACTAGTTGTTCCCTTAAAGTTGAAATCTGGTTTTGCCTCCGTTAACAGCGATAACTGCAACCAGATGCTTATGATAACTGGATGTCAGCCTTTCACAGCACTGTGGTGGAATTTTGATGCGCTCTGCTTTACAGAACTGCTTTAGTTCAGCCAAACCCCGGGGGGGTTCGAGCATGAATTGCCGTTTTAAGGTCCTGCCCCAGCATATCAATTGGTTTGTCAGATTAGGCCACTCAAACTTTGAGCTTTTTCTTATTTAAAAAAAATAAAAAAAATTTGAGCCATTCAGAGGTGGACTTATTCCTATGCTAGGGATCATTACCTTGCTGCATAATCTAGTTGCACTTGAGTTTCAACTTAGGGACTGAAGACTGGATATTCTCCTGTACAATTTTCTGGTAGAGAGCAGAATTCATGTTTCCCCTCAATTATTGCAAGTTGCCCCAGGCCCCGAAGCGGCAAAGCATCCCACACCATCACACCTCCACCACCATGCTTGACTGTAGGTATGATGTTCTTTTTGTGGAATTCTGTGTTTGATTTGGCCGGAACTAACGGGACCCCTGTCTTCCAAACAGTTCCACTTTATACTCAGTCCACAGAACGTTCTCCCATAAGGTTTGAGCATCAAGGTGTGTTTTGGCAAAATTCAGATAAGCCTTAACGTTATTCTGGGTTAACAGTGGTTTTCATCTCGCCACTCCTCCATGGATGCCATTTTTGCCCAGTGTCTTTGTTAGTCTTTCATGTCGAGTCATGAACAGTGGCTTTTATTGATGCAAGAGAGGCCTGTAAGTCCTTTTGATGTTGTCCTTGGCTCTTTTGTGACTTCCTGGATGAGTAGTTTCTGTGCTCTTGGAGGAATTTTGGAAGGTCAGCCACTTCTGGGAAGGTTCACTACTGTGCTGAGTTTTTCATTTGGAGATAATGGCTCTCGCTGTTCTTCTTTGGAGTCCCAGAGCTGTTGAAATGGCTTTAAACGTTTCCAGATTGATGTATTTCAATCACCTTTTGGATTTCCTTTTAACTTTGGCATAGTGTGTTACTGGGTAAGACCTTTTAACCAACTTCATACTGTTTGAAGTTCTATTTAAGTGTTTTGATCAAATAGGGTTGGCAGTAATTGAGCCTAGTTGTGTGTAGTCCAGCTGACCAATGTTCAACCTCAGGCAAAAATTATGGAATCACCACCCTTAGAGGATGCTCATCTGTTTATTTGCTATATATATATATAAAAAAAGTAAATATTAAATCAGATATGATGCAAAATAATTTTTTTTTGTAGCTGAACAGGCTGGCTTTGTGAAACATACTTCAAACAAGTTAAATTGTTTTAATCAATCGCATATTTTTTTCATATCAAGTAGAGGAAAAAATTATGGAATCAACAAAAAAAAAAAATCACAATTAGTACTTTGATCCTCTTTGGGTGTTTTAGGACAGCCTGAATTCTTTAAGGTATGGTCTTCACTAATGGTAAAACGATATTATCCATCAGGCTGGTTCCAACTTTCTCGAATAGTGGTTGACCGATAGGCATGTCATGGACCAATTTTTTCTATTTCCAGCATACATTTTCAATCGGATTCAGAACTGGACTGTTTGCTGGCCATGTCATTGAGTTGATCTGCCGTTCCTGAAGAAAAGCTTTACCACTCTTTGCTCTGTGGCAAGATGCATTATCCTGAAAAATGACCATCACCACTAAACCTATTTCTATCAATGGAATTAGAAAAGTTTTCAATGTACAGCTGTGCATTGACTTGAGGTCTCCTATGGTCTGTTAGATGACACACAAGCCCATATCATAAATGAGTGGGATAATTATGTAGTTTTTTTTTCAGGCAGTCATCTTTGTTTCATTAGAACGGCACCAGACAAAAGTTCCAGCATTATGTCCTTGGCCAATACAGATTTGTAATTCGTCAACGATCATCACTTTCATCTATTCATCCACACTCCATGATTGCTTCTCTTTAGCCCACTGTAACCTTGTTTTCTTCGGTTTAGGTGTTGGTTTTCGTTTGGCTTTTCTATATGTAAATCACATTTCATCAGCTGATTTCTTACAGTTCAGTCATAAACACTGACTCTTGTGTCCACCCATTTGTATTGTGCATTTTCTATTTTCAAGGCATATTGCTTTAAGTTTTCTATCCTGACATTTGAGGTTTTCCTTTTATAACCTTCCCATTTTGTTTATACAACCAACATCTTTTGCCTCATTCCATGTCATTTCCTTCTTGAAGGAGTTTTATAATCCTTTCCATTGTTTCAATTCTCTTGTTGGGGCCATGTTCCATCCATCCTCTATACTGCTTATCCTTTTCAGGGTCACAGGGAAACCTGGAGCCTATCCCAGAGAGCATGGGGCACAAGGCGGGGTACACCCTGGACAGGGTGCCAGTCCATCGCAGGTGGGGCCATGTTTCCTTTCAAAAAGTCCAAGGTTAAGGACTGCAAGCATGCTCTTTTAACTGCAGACTAATTTAGATTTTTAGACTTGTGCTGGTATTTGTTTTCGAAATGCAAATTACAAGGTGATTCCATAATTTTTTCCTCTACTTGATCTGGAAAAAAATATGGCATTAATTAAAACAATTTAATTTTATTTGTTTGAGGTGCGTCTCATGAAGCCAGAATGTTCGGCTATTAAACAAAAACTGTTTTGTGTCAAATCGTTTGATTTGTTTATTTGCTACGAAGTTAAAAAAAAAAAAAGCCAGGTGAGCATCCTCTAAGTGTGGTGATTCCATAATGTATGCCAGGGGTTGTATGAATGAATTTTGATAGATTTGGGGAATTAGTAACTACGGGGGCAAATACATTTTCTCACAGGCCCAGTTGGTATTGGATAACTTTTGTGCGTCAATAAATAACTATCATTTAAAAACTCTTATTTTGTGTTTACTCAGGATGCCTTTGTTTTATCTTCGATCTTTTGTGTTAACTTCTGAAATAAATTAATATAAGATGTACACAAAAACAGAAGAACTCAGTTTTCACAGCACTCTGAATACAGCATTCGAAGGGGCTGGAAATTTTGCCTCCAATTCATTAAACTTTTGTGCAAGCATTGTCAATGACAGGAGTAAAATGTACAATATGAACTATGATCAGGGTGGATGGATTCATTAGGAATGGTTACTAATTGCTGAAACTATTACAAGACCCAGATAACATCTGATCAGTGTTGGTCCTGTCCCTTTTAACTGATTCACTGGTTTCCAACTCTGGACCTGGAGAACCCCTTGTTTTTTCCTGAATTCTATAGTCTTTATTCAAATAATCATCTAATTACTGTACCGGATGTTCCTGGGTTGAAGTGGGTGTATTGGAGCAGGGAAAACTTTACAATGTGCAGGACTCGGGGTTGTGAGGCTGTGCACTGATGGATGGGGTAACGAGGCTGTCAAACTGCATTATACCTACACAGTGACCCAAATTGTAGCTTTGTTTTTGTATTTAGCTCTAGTGATGTATCGGTTCATGAACGATTCTTTAATTTTGAATGAATCTTTAATATGACTCAGGAACAAGAAGTTGTGTCAGAGTGATTCGTTCATTTTTGATCCGCATAGGTTCTATACCGGAAACAGAAATGATTCGTTCACTGTTCGAGTCTTTGGGTTCGAGTCGTTCGTTCTTCCGGTGACTGCCGCATAGGCAGTGCAGTACCGGAAACGAGATGAACGAACGACTCGAACCCGAAGACTCGAGAGACGAACTGATAATTTCTGTTTCTGGGGAACAGACGTAACAAATGTGACGTGACGAAATAAAGTAGGACTCGGATCAGGAGGTGAGGTGAACTAACAGACTGCATAGCCTGAAGACCTAATGCTAAACTATTCATTAATCATTTCTGTTTCTCATAATTCGGCTTTGCCGGCATTAGCCTATAGTTTATTTTATAGTTTATTAAGTACTAGATGCTTTAGGGAATTTAACACACAACATTTCAATTACATTCTGCTGAAATGAATGAAATGACTTGAAAAAAGTTTCATTCACTTTGCTGAGCGAGATTCAAAGTAAAATCTTCCAATCATTCAGTAAGTTTACATGGACAACAATAATCCAATATTAACCCGATTAAGACGATACTCCGATTAAGAAACTACCATATAAACAGCAATTTTTAATTACCTTAATCTGCGTAAAGTCATACTCGAAGTAAACAAATGGAATTAAGACGTGGAGTATTCCTGTTTTAGTTACGTTATTGACGACGTGTATTACGGACATGTACACACCTTAATCACACTATTAACGTCGTGTGAGCGTTTTCACCGCATTTTGCGGCAGGACACGATCACACATGGCAGTGCTCAACCGTTTTAGGAACCGTCAAACAAGAGAGCACGGCTGCATCCCAAACCGTGTACTTACCTACCATAGGCCTATAGTAGGAGAAATACAAGTATCTCGGCTACTAAATAGAAGGTAAGTACGTGGTTTGGGACGCAGCTCTCGGCTTCAAGCAGTTGTCTATTGGCATAGCATATTTGGCATAGCATGACAAATAATTAACCGCACTTGAAGCATTCGTAATTTTTATATATATATATAAACATAAACACCCAGAACTGTATGTCGATTCGTGAAATTCTGGAGGGAACGTCGGACGGTGTGGCGCCGTGACATAAAGACGTGTGCTGTTAATCGATCTATGTTCTATAACATGTAAAACGTGTACATGAGAGGAGTATTCTAAAAGCGACTCATGTAAACACCTTAATCACAATATTGTCTTACTCAGAGTAAGGTCAGTAATTAGATTACTGCTGTCCATGTAAACGTAGCCACTATTTAGCTCTGCTAGTAGTCTGAAAATTAAAGCGAACAGTCCCTTCTCGCCGTTAGATGTCGCTGTCGTACAAAAAAAACAAAACATAAATAAAATCCGGTCAGACGCATAGAGGAAGTGACGTACCTTCTTGGACTTTTACAACACGTGGGGCTTCATGGACGAGTCCTCAGTTCTAATTTAGTAGCAGTTTTAAATTAATGTACTCTTTTGAAATATAATAATAATAAATAAAGAGAAGAGAAGGTTTGGGTAAATATAGCTAGGCAGTGAGCAGAACCATGTTGTCGGAGTTTGATCTGATCGGCACCATTGACGACAACATAGATGTACCAGAAGACGAGGAGTCGGGCTCTGATGGCGAGGTGGGTAAAGACTTCTTTTCGTGTGTGTTTTAAACTGCTAGCTACACGCACACGTCTTGTAGACGCGAAGACACCCTGAATCACGTGTAGTTACATAGCTAGCTCATACACGGAGCCTCACGTGACTTGCCGTGAACATTAGTCGTGCTAAAATAAAACTAGAAAGTGCTTCTTAATGTTTGGCTGTATGACGTCATCTTGCCTTGACCTGATGGCTTGCCTTGTTAATTACAGTAATTGCAATGAATGCCACATTTGAGCTGAGAATTACTGGAGAACAAAAACAAATGGGTGAATTCATTGTGTGTTCTTAATAACTCCATGTCTTATTTGCACTCATACCTGATTACACATTCTGGAGCAGTCTTTACCAAAAACATACATGTGTTCATGGTTGCTCATTTTAAAAAAAATGGTTTTGTCTCAGTATTACCTGTGAACAGTACATCCCTTGCTAAGTAGCAGACAAGGCGAGGGTTAAAACTGCTGGGTGAACTGTAAGGTAAGCGGTTTAAGATGACCGTGTGATTAGTCAGCCTGTCTGTCTGCTCAGAGTAATGATAGAGTTGATAGATGAGGGAAAATTGTAAGGTTTTGCATTCAGGATCACTGGAAGGAAATCATTCATTGTATAAAAATCCCCAAACGCCATTTGTACTTTTACTATGATGCTACTGTATAGCTTCCTTTAACCTCCTGTGATGAAGTTCAGCTCAACTTCCTGTATTTAAAACAAACAAGTCTGTGTTTTTGAGCTTATAGTGGAGATGAACTCTGAGAGAGACCAGAACTGCCATGGAAACGCTGACAGCGTTTTGTTTGCTGTCAAATGGTTGACCACTGCTGTGTGTGTGTGTGTGTGTGTGTGTGTGTGTGTGTGTGTGTGTGTGTGTGTCCTGTTACAAAATGCGGTGAAAACTCCCACACAATGTTAATAGTGTGATTAAAGTGTGTACATATGTGTGAGATTGTGCCCTGCGATGGGTTAGCACCCCATCCAGGGTGTCCCCCGCTTTGTGTCCCGAGTCTCCTGGGATAGGCTCCAGGCTCCCTGCGACCCTGTCTAGGATAAGCAGTACAGAAAATGGATGGAATGAATATGCAAGTCATTGAAGGTGGATTTTACCTTTAAACGTATAGGAGCAGCCCATCGTGTTGAGTAAGGAGAAGAAGGCGCTGAAAGGACGAAGCAATGGCGACTTCAACGCTGACTTTGAGTTCGGAGAGAAAGATGGACTGTATAGTGAGGACTTGGCCATGGCAGAAGTTATGAGCCAACTTAAAAAACGAGTGAGTGTGCAATGTTCTCATCTTCCAAGCCCTATAGGAACAAAAAGCCAATGTGTGAAATGTTCTTAAGGTCACGGCTGATTCATTCCTGTTTCTAGAAAGCACCCACCACGTTGGATGAGAAGATAGAAAAAGTGCGTAAGAAGCGCAAAATGGAGGTAAGACTTAGACATTGAGTGCTACCTTCAAATGTGGTATGATTGTGCTGTGACTTACTCACTGTTGTGTTGGTGTTCAGGAGAAAGCAGAGAAAGGAGGCAGCAAAAGTGATACTTCAGTCACCAAGGAGGAGGAGGATGATGCTGAAGACGGTGACGATGATGACGATGGTGATGACGACGACGACGACAACGGAGATAAAGAGCTTGAGGACCAGACAAATGAAGATGTTGGGAGTGATGATGATGATGATGATGAGTTTAATTCAGGGGACGAAGAAGTCCTCAAAAAAGCAGGTGAGCGCTAAAGACCTGCATCATTACTGAAAAGTGAAGTTTTCAATGTTTAAGGAATAAAACATGTTGGGGCGTACTGTTATTGGGCATACAGTTATCCCAGAGTATTATGCCAATGCCAGCATGTCCTGAACTATTTAATTCCTCTTATAGCACAGCAGTTAGCCAAAGATTACAATTTCTATTAATACAAGAATGACACAAAGTGCTTTTTATCCATTTCTCCATCGTGGAACATCTGCAGATCAAGTTAACTGTTATGCTACCACTTTCTTTCAGAGTTAGGGAGACCTAATTGTAGCTTTTCATGAAAGACTTTCCCATGTCAGAAAACTTTATGGAACAGCCTCACCTCTGACTGTTTGAAAGCGCTGACACTGGAGACTCTTGCAAATGCTAAATAAATATCTCCTCACTGAAAACGTCTCCCTATCAAAGGTTGCATGTGTTTTTTTTTAGCCACAAAGCATCCACCTTTAGAGTCCCTGTGAAAGGGTTGTTACTGTAGAAGCAATAACGTATAAGAATGATTACATTAATATAAACCTGGGATTTGATTCAGATTATTATGGCTCTGAAATTAGCCCCGCCTCCGCTCAGAACTAAGATGCTCGCCCCTCTACCACCTTTTCCATAAGAGGGACTTAATAGTGCGTTTAAACAGACACGTGAATGTACACGTAATAGATATGTAACCTTGCACATGTAAAGTTCTTGATCTTTATTGCACCTTCTCATTATAGATACTCTAAGAGAAAAAGGCAAGAAAGGAAAAAGGAAGGCAGCGGAAGAGGTACGTCTTTAATGTATTTTTACATGACCTGTGTAACGAGTAGGATAAATTATGGTTGATGTCGAATGCATCATCATGTTATCCACGTATTTTTTTTTTCTCCCCCCTTTCTGCAGCCTGAAGCCTTCTTTGAAGACGCCTCACAGTACGATGAAAACCTAACATTCCAGGACATGAATCTGTCAAGACCTCTGCTGAAGGTCAGGTGCCATGACTCTGTTCTCTCCAGCGATGTACTCCCTAAAGTGCTCAAGCTCACCACTCTAAAGATAATTAGAACTCAGACTTGTATTTTGGTAGAGAATATTGTTAAAAATTGATAGTAAATGCAGTAGGTTTTTACATCTAAATGGTATATAAATTATATTGTCCTGCTGTTTCCACAGGCCATCACCACCATGGGCTTCAAGCAGCCCACACCAATCCAGAAGGCGTGTGTTCCAGTGGGTTTACTGGGGAAGGATATCTGTGCTTGTGCTGCTACTGGAACTGGTAATTTTCAGACTTGGAAGCCTTTTTGCTATAGGGGGGGAAAAAGGAGCTGTAACGTCTTTAAACACGTGCTTGTATACGAATGATGTATGCCTGATTGATTTTAAGATTTAAGGTAAGAGTTCAGTGCTGAGTTCTCAACCTTTTTTGGACACTGACTTTATTTTAAGGGCTTACCCCGACAGCCGATAATTCAAATAAAGACAGTGCATTCAAAATAAATACAATGTATAGGATGATTGCAGTAAACATTAAAATAGATGCACAGTCGACAGAATTATGTAACTTTCTTAGTTAAAGATTACATCTGAGCTATAAAACAACACAAACTCATTACTTTTAACCAGTCTTTATTTGCACAATTAACATTGCTTTTATGAATCACTGTGTGTAAGGGTTTACAGCTGCAGACATCTGCATGCACCATGTATAATGAGAGGACTGAGCTTGTGTTGAGAGCATATGGTTTAGTGTTTTGATTTTGGAGACGCAAGCTGCTGTTTAAGCACATTAATGGGCTCACTTCAAATCACTATAGGGAGAGATTGCAGAGTCTATGCCAAGATGCACTGAAGCTGTTCTGGTGGCTTGTAAGGTCTCATGATGATCATAGCACCTTAGTGGTGCTAGCACTTTACTTACTTCTCTCTCTCTCTCTCTCTCTCTCTCTCTCTCACACACACACACAGGTAAGACTGCAGCATTCATGTTGCCTGTACTGGAGCGTCTCCTTTACAAGCCGAGAGTAATGCAGGTAACGCGTGTGCTTGTGCTCGTGCCCACCAGAGAGCTGGGCATCCAAGTGCACTCTGTAGCACGCCAGCTTGGCCAGTTCACCAACATCACCACCTGCCTGGCTGTAGGTATGTACCCCAAGACGCTAGTCATACTCAAACATTTTTTACTTGCGAGGACAGTGAGGATAGAACACTGTAGCTCATAGCCGAAACACTGACCAGCAACTTAGTGACTATTAGTCAGGATTGCAGTTAGGGCTGGGTAATATGAAGACACATAATGTGATGTCACAATAAGCTTTGAGATATTGTGATATCTTTTTATAACATTATGTTTAAAAATTACATTCAATTACAAACTGACTGGATTTGTCTTTTTTTTTTGTTGATTTTTTTCCTCCATTTTCAGTGTTAGATATACAGTATGTTGGTTATTTATTTATTTTTTATAAATGACTGATATGATACATTTATTTTGTAGGTATTATATAAATCAGCGAAATGGGTATAAAAGTACACCACTATTGTATTAGTGGCAGTTTGCCAGCAAACCTATATGTTGTGATACAGATGTGTATTGTCTTCCCTTTAGAATCGTGATATGATTTTATGATGCGCCTAATCAAAAACTTGATCAGAAGAGGACAAGGACCATAGCTACACTGATACCCTTTTCCCAGGGATTCATAGGCACATGGGTGTAGAAGCCAAAACATAAGACTGGGCAGCTAATAAATATATGATTAGTCTACCCTTGTTTTCATCAGCCACATATTGTGTGTGTGTGTGTGTGTGTGTGTGTGCTTTTGTCTAGGTTATTTATTTATGACTGTGGTTACCAAGTCATGTCAGATGTACCACAGTTGAAGAGCGAGGAGTAGTAACCCAAATTTGTATATAAAATAAGCTATACACTGTTTTGGTCTTTTGAAATATGTCAGAAGGCAATGATATTCATTTCCACTCCTTAAATGTCAGTATTGGTATTCCAGGTCTATGAATGTGGCCATGTGTAGAATAACTAGTTGACATTATTATTATTATTATTATTATTATTATTATTATTATTATTATTATCTATCTATTTATTTTATTTATTTTATTTATTTTAATTCTTGTTTAGAGTAACTTTTGTTTGTATTGCTCAGGTGGCTTGGACCTGAAGTCTCAAGAGGCAGCGCTGAGGTTGGGGCCTGACGTCCTGATTGCCACACCCGGCCGCTTGATAGATCACTTACACAATACTCCATCTTTTGAGCTTAGTCAAATCGAGGTGCTTATTCTGGACGAGGCTGACCGGTAAGACTTCAGAGCAAACATTTGCATTGATTTTAGTAATATATGTTACGGCCCAGTCTAGGTTGGGCCGCACAGAGTAACCAGCTCGGGATTCAAGTTGATTGATCTTTAAATAATGGAATAACAACGCAAACAAGGTTGTGCGAAAAAGGTGGTGGTATATTGTAACAGACAATATATACATTGTACAAATGAACCAACCAGGCGTATCTTCAGGAGGGCCAAAATAATAAACAAAAGAATTCTATTGTTAGGTAGCTAGCTTACCTAAAAGGAAAGAAAAGAAAATAGAAATATTCTTCCGGAGACGGAGACAAAAGGAACGCTCTCCCAAAAGAAATGGCAGCCACACCCCTACTGCCAGTGAACCAAGTGAACATAAATGTATCTACACACACACACACACACACAAGTGAAGAGAATACTCAATAACAATATAGGGATAACCAAACTCAAAGTCACAAACCAGGCAAAAGTCAAAACCAGAACAGCGGTCAAAATACAGAGTTAGCCACAAGGGCAAGCAACACAAACCAAGCAATCTCCTAACAACAAATCACACAAACATCTCCAACATCCCACACATTCTCACTCCGTCTTCCTCTTTAAGTATGGCCGCCAATCAGTGAGGTCATCCTGGAGGCGGGAGCAAGGCAGGCTTTGGCAGGCTGGAAAGTCTGGGAGGGAGTTCGGACCTCCACACAAAATGTCACAGCACACAACCCCCCCCCCCCCCCCCCCCCAACCCCCACTCCCAAAGATAGCGGGTTGTAACTTATCAGAAAGGAAAGAACGTAATCTTTCTGACAGAACTTGTTTGTGTAACGCTAACTGCAATTATTACTTAGTAATACAAATCTTGACGAGCAGCGCTAACATTGGATATTAGTTTAGATTTACTCCTGGCTTTGATTGTGAAATAATTATGCACAGCCTTGACATTTGATAGTCAAGTTTGCTCTGTTTGTTTGACCAGTTCTTTGAAAGATCGAGTTTGCACAGTTATTTATTTGTTGGTGGATGTTCTCTGTTTTTGTACAGGATGTTGGATGAATATTTTGAAGAGCAGATGAAGGAGATTATCCGGCTGTGCTCTTATCAGAGACAGACTATGCTGTTCTCTGCCACCATGAGTGAAGAGGTAGCCTCCCTTTTAATGTCCCAGTAATTACACTGGTGATTTGATGGTCTAAGAATCCATGTACAAAACATCTGTCTGCCATTTTCCACCGTTATTCTCTTACACATTTAGGCTTCAGTGCTGGCCTTGGTATTTTGAGACTCTTTTTAATAGGATTACATCTATAAAATGTCAGGAGTGGACCAGTGGTAAATATTAGCTAGTCCATGGGGCAAGTTCCAATTCCGAGATGTTACCCAGTTCCTTTTTGTTTGTCCATAAGCTGAATTATTTAGGTAAAAAGTACAGGTTGTCCCGGGGGGGTGAATGTAAATTGGAACGCATATGCAAATGATGCAACAGAGAACTTAACAAGTGATAATCCGTACCCAGGACCACGCAACATGACTCTATGTGCAGAAGATTGTGTGGATCAAGTTTTAAGGCAATGATTAGATGGTCAGGTGGACATTATTTTGGTTGGAGCTTAAGTCTTCAGGAAGGTAGAGCTCCAGGAACAGGGTTGGTGACCACTGGTGTAGGTGATTAAATGGGCTTTTCAGGTGTATCCTGAGTGAAAGATATGTTGAGGATCTTAATTAAGAGTTTTGTATAATGCAGGTAAAAGATCTGGCCTCGGTGTCACTGAAGCAGCCAGTGAGAATCTTTGTGAACAGTAACACAGATGTGGCTCCATACCTCAGACAAGAATTTGTAAGGATTCGACCAGCCAGAGAAGGAGACCGAGAGGCCATAGTTGCAGGTGAGGGAAGGCCTTTTTCTTTATTTTATCTCATTCTCCTCTCCACTTTCCTAACAGTCTGTGTCACATCATCGTCCACATAAATGAAACTGTCCCCCCCCAAAATTGACCTTTTCTGACCCTGTGATCAGCGCTCCTCACGCGCACTTTTCAGGACCATGTGATGTTGTTCACCCAGACCAAGAAACAGGCCCACCGCATGCACATCCTTCTCGGCCTCATGGGTTTAAAAGTCGGAGAGCTCCATGGCAACCTGTCTCAGACGCAAAGATTGGAGAGTCTCAGGTACGCTCGTGACTTTCAGAACACCTGAACACACTTTCTGCACAAATCATTAGGAAGAGATATTGATGTGATCTACAAAGAAAATACTCAAATGCTAAATCGCTTTTCTCTTGTCGCTCTCATTAGGCGATTTAAAGATGAGCAGATTGACATCCTGGTGGCCACAGATGTAGCAGCCAGAGGCCTGGATATTGAGGGAGTCAAAACAGTAGGTTCCAAGAGCTCAATTTTGAGATTTAATTTTTTTTCTTCCTTTTCTGCCATTACAATTTTCTTATTTCTTTTTGATGTACAGTTTATGGTGGGGATATGATTGTGTATATGTAACAATCAGTGTGCCGTAATGAGATCTAAAATGGTAGTTCACTTAATGTTGTGCAATACTGGTATAGACACAGTACAGTGGTGCCAAGACCTGCGGGTTAGACGATGCATCACACAGTGGTATGAAGAAATCAATGATATGATGATATTCGGTCTCCATTTGGGTTCCTAACATTCAGCCCGCTTTATTGACGGGTCCTTTATACCTCATCAGCAGTCATGTTTCTCAGTCGCAGGTGTAATGAATGTAAATTAAGTGGATTATTTATTTGATCATCCTTTTTCTCCCTGAAATGTGTTTGGAGTAGAAACTAAAAGTTGAATGCTTTTTGATTTGAATGAAAGGGATGCATCTTTTCTGTTTACCGTGTTTGTTATTTGGAGGAAACACGGTATGAGACCAGTCTTTGGGCGAGTATGTGTTTAATAATTTGCCCCAAATAATTTACAGCATATAACAAACACTCTTATCTAGAGCAACTTAGGTTGTTATTATACTTATTATTCTTATTATTCTTATTATTCTTATTAACATTAATAAAACCTCAGGATATAATGTATTACTCAACCATAATAGTTTAATTGTTGAGCTATTGAACAATATCAGATTTTAGCCCTCCCATCTAACATCACCAGCTACAACTGGAGCCAATAAAAAATAAAGTCAGTGGGATTTTTGACTGGGTTTTTGGTTAAATGCCTGAAATAAGGTCTGTGGTTAACACAAGCTCAAGATATTTTTATAGGTTTTATAAAATGTATAAGAGAGTTTTATTCTACTGCATGAGATACATCAGTAACTCCCCACGCGTGATTTTGTTTAAGCCTTTACGTGTCTTAAAAAAGGCGGTTGCTACCAAGTGGCTAAATGGTACTATAGAGGTTATCGGGGACATTAAACATCACTCTGAGCAGGAAAACTCATATCCTACAGATTCGTTGTGTTTATTCTCACGCTCTTGTAGACTATTCCAATTTTCCAACTTGTAGATTTATCAATTTATAGTATTTTCCATTTGTAGTGTTTTTTTTTTTTTCAAATTGTAGTGCTGTAGAGCTTAGTGGTGGTGACGTTGAAGTCACATGACCATGGTGTAGTTCGTTTATAGCCTACCTAGCTTTTTACGTCTGCTGATTGTCTTTAGGCATCAAAATTCATCAAAGTTGTGCTCATTTGTGAAGATTGTCTTGATGAACAAAAACGTGTAAGAATCGTAAACTTTTGTAAACTTGCGCAATAATCCAAAAGCCAGTGGAAAAATACTGTTGGCTTTTTGTCAAAGGGAACCAGGGGGATTCTAACTTCCGGGTTGGCCCACATAAATACATCATCCCTGCAGCACTCTATATCCATACTAGTTTAATTTAATACTATGATATTCCTAAGTTGTGACAAACTATACACACACACATTCAATGGGCAAGGCCTTGACAGTGTTTAGGTAGTCTACAGGGTAAATGAAGCTAAGTAATTAATTTTGGGTAACACTTTACAATAAGGGTACATGAATAATTGTGTACATGTATCTGAATTAATAGTTAGTTCAACATGGACTAATGGTGAATGAAAGCATGGACTAATCAGGAACTAATAAAAGGCTAACCTTAGCTACGACTGGAGTCTTGATGATTCATGTGTTAATAACGGCCACCTTAACTACATGTTAGTACACGTTTGATAGTTAACATATTAATTAATACCTACAGGTAAACTTAATCAAATGGACTGTTTAATAAAGAACTTGGAGCAGCAAATCCTACTTTGATCTGACTGACATTGATCTGAATTCAACATGCACAATTTTATTTCTTTGGACATAGTGTCTGCAGCTCTGGTGGTGCTGAATTAGTGGTGGTCCTGACTTACCAAGTACTAAATTACCAATATCGATGTTGCTTCGGGAGATTTTCTGTCCCCTTCAACGTACCACTCTAGCTCCATTTCATCCAAACACAGGCCATAGTTCCTGTCAAAAGTAATACAGTTGTACACGTTTAATTCAGATCAAGGTAATCGGATCAAAGTTTGCTACTCTTCGTCCTTTATTAAAGAGTCCATTTGATAACCTTTACTGTAACGTTTGATATTGCATGTCTGTGTTGAACCTTGGTGGATAGTTTGGGTCATGGCAAACACGGGTGCATGAAAGGGAATGTGCAAGTTGGGAGCATGAACTCCTGCTTATCTGAGAGGAGTCTGTTGAGTAACAGAAGGGAGATTGTTAGCGAGCTGTAAACTAGCGTGTCCTGGATGCCAGGCATCAACATAATTCAAAGCGCACTTGTTAGGAGAGGCGAACATCTTTTGTATTCTTATTGTTGTCAGCTTATATAAAGACATTACCCTTTCCCCAAATCCCCAAATCTGCACATATGTTTTTTTTTCTGTCAGTATCGAGAAGGTGTGGAGTTTAATTAGACCAATGAAGCCCTGCAACTTCTTGATTGTCAAGGACGATACTGTAAAGTCCCAGTTAAGTGCATTAAAATGTGACGGTGTTATTTGATGTGTGGGCTTAGTTCTTCTTCTTGTTTAATGGCGATCCCCCCCCCCCCCCCCCCAACCCCCCCAAAAAACTGCACTGGTCAACGGACTGTATTTCCTACATGGGTGATGTGTCTGAAGCCTATTAATTTCAGTATTGGTGTGTCACACCCCATCCCAATCTGGGGACCAATCAGAACTCTAGTGTGTCCAGCTCCTCTAGCATTCACACTTAGCTCCTCATGCTAAGGATCAGGTACAATATCCCCATCCATACACATTATATTCTATACTCCTGAGTCATGTACAAATATAAATAGCGCCCTATAAACCTGTCTGTCCCTCAGACCTGTTCTCAATCCTCACTGGCTTATTCTTAAAAGGACTAAATAACAGACTATGATACTCATTATACTTACTACACACAAGTAATACATGATGTACAGTTTCACACACATCATATAACCCAATTTAAATGTAAACCCAATAAGTGCCAATGTTTATTTCAACCCTGTATGTCTGAATCTTAGTCTAGATAATAACACCTCTTCCCTTCTTCTTCTTCCCTGACAGTTTACACTCCCTACTGACTGTGTGATAGTCTAACACCCTCTATTTTTCCATCTTATTTGCCTTTTTCTTTATTCCTGACTTTGACTCCTTCTTTCCCATAGGTATTTTGGCATCCACCTCCCTCTTATCTAATGCTTTTTTTTTGCTAGTTTGCATTCAGTATACTTATTAAAGCTGAAGAAGAGTCCGAGCATATTACCACCTTGTTTGGTCAAACCTGTTCAACCCATTGTGATCCTACTATTATAGCAGTTAATGTTGCAGTGTATGCAGACAGATCATTGGGTAATTTCAGACACATACATATCTTACAATTGGAATGAATACTCCTCTATTTCAACTTCTTGATCGGTTAGTTCTTTAGTCTGTAAACATTTGCAGTATTGAAAAAAAATTGTTGTTCAGAATAGCCTCTAACTCCTTTACATTATATTCTTCTTTGGACCTTTCTCATGCCTCTAGTACAGTAGTTTTCCAAGTGGGGGTCGCCGGGGGTGCCCGGGGGGCCTCAACAATTTGGTTTGAAAAATAAATAATGATTCTCACTCTCAGACAACCACACACACAATCAATTCCTAATGTAAACATGAAAGAGGTAATTACTAATAAAAAAGGGGGATATATTCAGAAGTCTGTATTTTTAATGTGTTTTAAAGACATCTTGCAAAAGGGGGGCCTCTGATTCCTGATTCCTCCATCATGTGTATACTCCCAGCAGTCCTCTAGTACTTTGTGGGTATGATGATGATGATGATGATGATTATTGACTGATCCTTGAAAATAAAGACAATTTTTCACAGCCGCCTTTGCTCATATTTACCAAGGGTGCCAATATTAGTGGAGGGCACTGTAAGCATTGTTCCAAGGAGAGAAATTGTGCTTGTTTAAAAATGACTAGTACAGTAACACTTTTTTTGTAGTAACTAGCCCGACTAAGCCATACTCGACAGTTAATACCATGGATATTTGTAATGTTTGAGGCGGGACCCTTCAGATTCTAGAGAGCATTGGATTGGACAGAAAATCTGATGAGAAGCTGAAGTGCAGAATGATGTCATCAAAATTGTTGATCTGTATTTGTGGTAGAGAGAGACTGTAAATTTTGAATGCATATATCTTCTAAATGAGAATTTGGTCATTGTTTGGCACACGCTAGCTTATAGATAACCTTAAGGCTGACACATTCATACTAAAAGGCACAAAATGTCGATTTTGATTTCATGCGGATTTTCATGAAAAGTACTGATGGCAATGGAGAGCAAAGGGGGGGGGTGATGTATGACATTATGCACATATTCTCATTTCCGCAGAGCAAAAGAAGGTCATTTGATTAATATATCTCACTCCAGCCAGGAAGCCAAAGTTGGCAACTCTTATCTAGGTATTTAACTAGCTATCTATGAACACTGTTTACTATTAGAACTGATTATCTGAATGAGTAGCTAAGTGTAATTATACTGAAACAGATTAGCTTTACTAGAACATACAAGTGGTTTTTCATTTACATTTCTTTCAAAACTGATTGCAAATTGACTTACTCTCTCATCAAACAGTTCAGAAACGATCATCGCGATTTCCTCTTTATGTTCTGCCGATCTTTGCTTTTCTTCCCTCGTAGATTAAAATTTTATATTTTCCCCCCAACTTTCCTCAGGTTATAAACTTCACCATGCCAAACACAGCGAAGCACTATGTGCACAGAGTGGGCCGCACAGCTCGAGCAGGAAAAGTAGGTCGTTCTGTGTCGCTGGTGGGGGAAAGCGAGAGGAAGATGCTGAAAGAGATTGTCAAAAAAGCCAAAGCTCCTGTTAAAGCTCGCATTATTCCTCAAGGTAAAAGCACAATGCAGGGAGCACATGTTTACGATGAAGATAAACCAATAGCTGAGAACTTTAAGTCCTGGTATTAACTCATAGATATGTTACCAAGTTGAAGTGGTCATTTTATATTTTTTTGCAAAAAGACAACTTTCATTCTTGGAATGTTTTGATTGACTTTGATCTCTGTTTGTACCAGAGGTGATTCTGAAGTTCAGAGATCTGATTGAGAAGTTGGAGAAGGATGTATATGCTGTCTTGCGTTTGGAGAAAGAAGAGAAAGAGATGGTGCACTCAGAAGCACAGGTAATGTGCTCTGTCTAAAAAAAAACAACAAAAAAAACAAAAAAAAAAAACATTTTGTTTGTCTTGATTTTTATGTGGTTAAATTGTATCTGTGGTTTTTAGATTAATGCAGCTCAGAAGAGGCTAACACAGAAATCAGATGAGAAACCGCCAGCAAGGTCTTGGTTCCAAACCCATGATGAGAGGAAGAAGGAACGAAGTCAGTGTTTTTTGTTATTGTTTAAATGTGGTGGCCACCTGCTGCAGTCTAATATAGTATAAATAACACTAATGACTAACACCGAATGTGTTCTTTTTCAGTGAGCAAAGCACTTCAGGACTTTGACTTGGCCCTAAGGGGGAAGAAGAAGCGTGCTCAATTCTTGAAAGAGGGCAAGAAAAAAGTGCTGTCGGTATGGCTGTTATGTGACCTACTTTCTTTTCACCACCACTGTATTCCTTTATATACATAATGTACACTCTCTGAGCACTTTATTAGAAAGACCTGTACACCTACTCATCCATGCAATTATCTAACTCAATCATGTGACTGCAGTGCAGTGAATAAAAGCATGCAGAGGCGGGCAGGCAGCTTTAGGTAATGTTCACATCTATCATCAGAATGGAGAAAAAATGTGATCTCCGTGATTTTGGTCATTGCATGATTGTTGGTACTGATTTGAGCATTTCTATATTTGTGGTCTCCTGGGATTTTCATACACAACAGTCTCTAGAGTTTACTCGGAATGGTGCAATAAAGAAAAAAACATCCAGTGAATGGCAGTTCTGCGGACGGAAATGCCTTGTTGAGAGAGGTCAATGGACAACGGTCAGACTGGTTCGAGCTGACAGAAAGGTTCCAGTAACTCAGATAACCTTTCTGTACAATTGTGGTGAGCAGACAAGCATATCGGAATACACATCGAACAATGAGGTGGATGGGCTACAACCGCAGACCACAACATCGGGTTCCATTCCTGTCAGACAAGAACAGAAAGCTGAGGCTGCAGTGGGCACAGACTCACCAACACTGGACAGCTGAACAAAGGAAAAACGTAGCCTGGTCTGATGAATCTCAATGTCTGCTGAGGCACACAGATGATGGAGTCAGAATTTGGTGCCAAAGGCATGAATCAATGGTCCCAACCTGCCTTGTATCAACAGTCCAGGCTGGTGGAGGTGGTGCAATAGTGTGGGGAATGTTTTCTCAGCATACTTTGGACCACTTAATACCAATCAGTCATCACTTGAATTCCACAGTCTATTTGAGTATTGTTGCTGACCATGTGCATCCCTTCATGGCCACAATTTTCACATTTAATGGCAACATCCAGCATGATAATGCACCATGTCAGAAACTTTTCACGACCATGACAATGAGTTCAGTGTTCTTCACTGGCCTTCCCAGTCACCGGATCTGAATTCAGTTGAAGACCTTTTGGGATGTGGTAGAACGGGAGATTTGCAGCATGAAAGTGCACCTGAAAAATCTGCAGGAATTGCGTGATGCAGTCAGTCAACATGGACCAGAATCTCGAACGAATATTTCCAACATCATGTGGAATCCATGTCATGAAGAATTGAGGCTGTTTTGAGAGCAAAGGAAGGCCCTACCCAGTATTAGTATTGTGTTTCTAATAAAATGCTCAGTGAGTGTACATTATACATGTAAATGATGCACGTTTACAGTGGCTTACATAACTATCGACCCCTTGAGAACTTTCTCTGTATTTTTTCTATTGTTGGAACATGGAACTGAAATAGACTTAACTGGGAGAGTATGTAATGAATTTACGTAAAATAGCCCATAATATTGAAGTGAGACAAAAAACAGTATAGTTTTCACTAGTCATAGTTCAACAGTGTGCAATTAAAGTGCCACATGATCTCAAAATACACATCATAAAAAATAAATACACATTTCATGGAATATCCCAAAGTATGTTAGCGAACATGCATAAACAGACATGCAGTATCTATATACCAAAGAGCTATAAAACCAGTCAGACAATCCCAATTGTGTACACAACTATATACCTAGAGACTGTAAATAGTGTCTGTTTGCCTCTGTGAACTAGCTGCTCAGAACATCAGTTTGACTTTTGTTTCTGACTGGTTTATTGGTTTTCCCCTTGTGTGTGCATGTCAGGCTGAAGAAAGAGCTCAGTTTGAAATGCTCAAGTCTCAGATGTATGCCGAGCGGGCCGCAAAACGTGACCGCAAGCCCAAACGAGCCAGAGTTGTGCCAGAAGACGAGCCCAAAAACACAGGTCGGTGCTTTCATGGCTAATTCATTTCATGGCAGTTGTGTAATCTGGAGAAATTACTTCATCATCGTGGTTGTTTGGTTTTTCTGTTATTCACGTCTCGTCTTTGTCCAGCCTCAAAACAAAAAGGTGGAAAACCTACGAAGAAGTCTGTGTTTGACAAAGAGCTCACCAATGTCAACAAGAAAGTCCTGAAACAGTACAGATCTGGGTATGTTCTCTGCAGACATCCAGGATTTATTCAGACCCAGTGAACCCATGACCTGAGTATTATATGGTTATGCGTAAATGGGAGATTAAACGTTATGATGCTTTTAATACTTTCACAATGTATCATAATACTTTTAAACCTTATAAGAAGGTCACATTGGTTTTTTTTGAAGATTTATAGAACGTATCCATTATATCTGGCACCAAGGTCACTCATAGCTCACTAATAATCTCCCTTCCGTTGTGCTCCAAAACTCCTCTCAGATAAGCAGTAGCTCATGCTCACAACAGCTTTCACATTCTTCCTTAACTACTCTAGACATTTAAGGCCAAATAGCGACATAAACTTTGAACACTTATGACTTAATAGTAGGGCCTAATAAAAGTTTACTTGAACATTCCTTCTAATGTTCTCATAAAGTCACAGCTCATTCACTGGTGTTTTTAACATGATTTTATATTTCTGCAGGCCTTCCTTTGAGGACAGAAAAAGACTAGGGATTGCCCATAAGAAAGGAGGACGCTTCAAATCCAAAGCCAAGTAAGTTGTAGATCATTATTATGATGAGAAATGTATTATTTACCAAACCACAGGCTATGTTGGACAACTGCTAAAAAGTGTCTCTTTATTAAACCTAAATGTCCAGTTTTGTTTTCTAGGTTAACATAGTTTTATGTTTTCTTTCAGGTTCAGGAGGAAGTGAAGTGTCAAAGTGGAAAACCAGTTTCTCTCTGGTCCTGTTCGATCTCTTTCAAGACCATCTAGGAAAGTGGTCTTTCCTTTGGGCACAGCAGCAACAGAGCAATTTTGCACTCATTGTGTGCACTAAATGAATTACAACTGAATTTATTGCTGCTATGTTCGGGACATTATTACAGCTGAGTCATGTGAAAGATACAATAACTGATTATTGTTGTATAAGCCATGTAAAAATAGAAACTAGTTGCAGTTTTAATGGATGTCTCCGACTTCCCATTGTTAATGTTATTGCAAATTTTTTTATTTTTTTTGCAATCAGCAAATAATTTCTGCATAACATAGATATCCTGTTATTAAAAATGTTGTTTCTGAACTTCACTGAACTTATGACTTAGTAATCATTACCTATAGCTCATATTATACTGAGCTTTACCCAGATGATAAACTGACACTGGGTCAACATTGGACCAACATAAGCCATTCTGTTTGGCAAACATTTGGTTGGCCCAATGTAATTTTGTCCACTTGGCCAACATTGGACCATCAAGGCCAACAAAAAAGTCTGCTTTTGCCAATGATGGGCCCAAACTCTGGCACAATGTTGTATATGGAGGGCCAAGATGGAAACCTGTCGTGGAAATTAGACTTACTTCTCTCTCAATGTAATACACGCATGTCTTACATCATTGACTCCCTTCCATACAGACAGCAATCCTCTGACTTCATAAAGTTCTACTTCTAAATTCTTGAAGATTCCTTCCAGTCAGTTTTAAGGCTGCATCGGTCTTTCGCTCTGCACAACAAAGGGCAAACTGCCTGTGTGTCAACACGGACCTTCAGGGTCAAACTTTTCCACGGGCTTGTTGTCCAGAAAAGCTGAAATACTCTCACAGTCCAGCCAGGAGACACCAAATTGTCGTGGAAATTAGAAAACACTCGCAGACTCGTCCTCTGAAGGTAAAAAAAAGCTTTCTTACAGAAAGATGGTTAATACAGGATAGAATAAAGCATGATCGAATAAAGAGAGCGCTCTAAAGCGCAAGAAAAGGTGTGCAGGAAGAGGCCTTGCTGTCTTTTTTATTATTCTCACAAAAAGCAGCAAAATACATGAAGTCCATACATGAATCTCCAATGGACTTCTCAAACTATACCCCTGAATCAGCAAATAATAATAATCCTTCCTACATATGTTGCTTGCTAAGATACTCGAACATACCCTGAATTGTCAGTGTCACCTCCACTGCCTTGGCGCATGGTGGCTTAGAGGATAGCACGTTCACCTCACACCTCCAGGGTCGGGGGTTCGATTCCCCCATGTTCTCCCCGTGCTGCAGGGGTTTCCTCCAGGTACTCCGGTTTCCTCCCCCAGTCCAAAGACATTGGTATGTCCACAGTGTCCGTAGTGTGTGAATGTGATTGTGCCCTGTGATGGATTGGAACCCTGTCCAGGGTGTACCCTGCCTTTTGCCCCATGCTTCCTGGGATAGGCTCCAGGTTTCCCCAGGACCCTGAAAAGGATAAAGTGGTAGAAGATGGATGGATGGACATCCACTGCCTTTTTATTGTCAACATCCTAACTACCAGATGATACTGTATTATTCTGCACTAAAATAGTATTATTCGAAGGAGAGCTAAAAAGTTAAACGCAGGAGGTTGTTGTTTGCCTCTTCCTTTTCTCACAGAAAACAGCCTCATTTTGCTCAACTGTAAACAAAATGCTCCTGTAATGATTTGATTCTTGTGAGCCTCTGCCGTCATTCAAAGGTCCTAACGTGGAAGGACATCTTTTTAACACTTCCAAACCCCTTAAACAGCGACCTGGTGAAGACTATGTTTTGTTTTTGGCTCTCGCGGCGGTTTCGGTTATGATGAATCGAGCACGGAAAGCGAAACTTAAAGTCGGTATTTAAAGGTGCACTGAGCAGCACCCTGTCATTACACAACACCAGGCGACAGGACTGAAGATAAACCGGTAAGTTTCTGAGGTTTAGCTCAACCTCGTCCTTCTACACATAAGCTCAGAAATGCTAAAGACCGTTAAAACAGTTTAGAAGCTGTGGATTTGAATCTGTCGGTGCTTAAATGTGTGTGTGTTTTTAACTTCCGCAGTGACAATGTCACAGGATAAAGCGCTGTGGTCGTTCAGATGTGCTTACTAACGCAATTCGGGGTGAATTTATATACATATAAACATATTATATTATCTACAAAAACTACAACCAAGCGCGAGTGTATCTACTGTATTAGTATATGGATGAAACGCTGTTTTGATATAAAGCAAGTGGTTGCCAGATCCTCTGTAAGGCTACTTGGGTGAATCATTTGCCGAGAAATGAAACCGTGCTGACTCACTCTTTTACAGGGCGTCATATCCTAAGAACAATCCGTACCAGAGTGAGAAGGGGGGGAAAAAAAGAGTAACCCTAAGGGTAAAATGAGATGAAATCCAAATGTAGGCTATGTACTCCTTTATTATTTGTGTCGTGCGCATAGTATGCCGCATTGAAAAGCCTACGCTTCATCACACTGCTCTTACATGGCCTGATCTCTTTTAGTTAAAAACAACCAACATGGCATTGCTTTTTAAGAATGAACCGAAGTAGTGAAATGAATGCGACTCGTTTGCAGTTCCTCTCAATTTGCTTTTATATTTAAGATTCACTACAGAAGGCTTTTGTTGACAAAAAACGCGTTTAAACTACGGCAGGCTTTAAGGGACAGACTCTGCAAATATAATTTCCTGTTAAAGTGTATACTATTTTCCACGCAGTAATACGGAAATCCTTTACATGTCAGTATGGTAAATATTTGTGTTAACGCGATAAATGTGTTCATATGTAAATTGTAATCGTGGTAACACGACGGGGAATATGACTCGTAGGAACACCCTGTCTAAGGCATAATTTTTGCATAATAACAAGCCAGATTTGCATATGATGACGTAACGAACACGTTTATGCACTTTTATACGTGGTTTTATAAACGTAGAGCATCACTGAAGGTGTATTTCAACCACCATTTGTAACAGTAGCCTGTTTACAATATTTACTGATTTACCATAGCTCTAAATGTAGATATCACTAAATTACTTTATTTTCTATGGGTATGGTTACCTTTAACAGTTTATAAATGCTAGCTATAAATGAAAATAATACACACATTTAACGTTATCATGATCAAAAGCTACACGTTAACATGATTATCTTGTTAAGATGCACATATTTGTTGTGTTCAAAAAATATTCTATAGTAATATTATATGGCGGCTTAGAGGTTAGCACATTCTCCTCACACCTCCAGGGTCGAGGGTTCGATTACACCATGGCCCTGTGTGTGCGGAGTTTGCATGTTCTCCCCGTGCTGTGGGGGTTTCCTCCGGGTACTCTGGTTTCCTCCCCCAGTCCAAGACATGCATGGTAGGCTGATTGGTGTGTCTAAAGTGTCCATAGTGTATGAATGGGTGTGTGAGTGTGCCCTGCAATGGATTGACACCCTGTTTAGGGTGTACCCCGCCTTGTGCCCCATGCTCCCTGGGATAGGCTCCAGGTTCCCCCGTGACCCTGAAAAGGATAAAGAGGTATAGAAGATGGATGGAATAATAATAATAATAATTGTTCATTTGGATGTCATGTTTGTTGTTGGGGAAAACCTTGATGAACCTTGTGATTTTACTGCCACCTTCTGGTGTGCATTAGTGCTCAAACAGTATAAAGGAGGGAAAGAACAAAAACGGAAAGTTCCCGTTCTGATATGATTTTATAATTATATTCTGAACAGTGTCTTTTGGAAGAAATTGCTTATTCATAAGCATAAATACATGGTACTGTTGAACCGTTTGAAGCATGCAAAAGACACCAAGAAATAGATTTATAGAGGAGTTATAATACTAGATGGAAACAAGTTCTGACATTTTAATTCTTTTTAGGATTTGAAGCCAAGAGACTGAAAAATGGGCATACATACAGAATATATATGCAAAACTATTTGCCCCATCCTGATTTCTTCTGCTTTTGTGTGTATCTCATACTAAATAGTTTTAGATTTTCAAACGAAAAACAACGTGAAACAAGCAACCTGAGTAAACACACAATACAGTTGTTATTATTATTATTATTATTTTTTTAATTATTGAAGCAAAACAAGTTATCCAACACCTATCACCAATGTGGAAAAACTGATTGCCTCCTTAAATTTAAAACCTAGTTGTGCCACCTTTAGCAGCAATAACTGCAACCAAATGCTTCCAATAACTGGAGATCAGTCTTTCACTCACTTCTAGTACTAGGACTAGGATTTACTCCTATGCTTTGGATCATTGTCTTGCTGCATAATCCAGGTGCACTTGAGTTTAAACTTACGGACTGAAGACCGAACATTCTCCTTTAGGATTTTCCGGTAAAGAGCAGAATTCATGTTTCCCTCAATTATTGCAAGTTACTCAGACCCTGAAGCAGCAAAGCATCCCCACACTTCACACCTTGAATCATCACACTTCCACCACCATGCTTGACTGTAGGTATGATATTCTTTGGAATTTTGTGTTTAGTTTATGACAGATGTTACAGGGCCCCTGTCTTCCAAACAGTTCCACTTTCGACTTCTCAATCCAAAGAACATTCTCCCAAAAGGTTTGAGGATCACCAAGGTGTGTTTGGGCAAAATTCAGATGAGCCTTAATGTTCTTCTGGGTTAGCAGTGGTTTTCGCCTCACCACTCTTCTATGGATGCCATTTTTGCCCAGTGTCTTTCTGATAGTCTAGTCATAAATGAACTTTTATTGAAGCAAGTGAGTCCTGTAGGTCCTTTGATTTTGTCTTTGGCTCTTTTGTGACTTCCTGGATGAGTAGTTGCTGTGCTCTTGGAGAAATTTTGGAAGGTCTGCCTCTTCCGGGAAGGTTCACTACTAGTTTTTCCATTTTGAGATAATGGCTCTCTTTTGAGTCCCAGAGACTTTGAAATAGCTTTGTATTTCACCATCTTCCTCACCATTTCTGGAATTTCTCTAAATTTTGCCATAGTGTGTTACTGGGTAAGACCTTTTAACCAACTTCATGCTGTTGAAAAAAATTCTATTTAAGTGTTGATTTGATTGAACAGGGTTTGCAGTAATCAGGTCTGGTTGCGTCTAGTCCAGCTGAACCCCATTATAAATGCAGGTTCATAGATTTGGGGAATATAATAACTATGGGGGCAAATACATTTTCACACAGGCCCAGTTGGTACTGGATAACTTTTTTTTCTTCAATAAATATCATAATCATTTAAAAACTGTATTTCGTGTTTGTTTTATCTTAGATTTTGTTATAATTTCTGAAACAATTAATGAGATATACACAAAAACAGAAGAAATCAGGATGGGGCAAATACTTTTCACAGCACTGTACATATATACATACACACTTATTAAAATGTTTTCAGACTAATGGCCTCATTCACTTGGCAGAAATTCCTAGACAGGTAATGTGATATTTTTGTTAAACTCCTTGAATTAAAGCTGAAGGTCTACACTTCAGTCACATCTTGATTGCTTCATTTCAAAACCCAGTGTGGTGGTATATACAGAGGCAAAATTATGAAAATCCTGTCACTATCCAAATACTTATGGACATGTCTGCGTATACAGAAAATATGCAGTATATTATATGCATTCATGAATATTACTTTTAAGCCATTTTCTCTGGATGATGAGATAACAAAGTGGTTAGGACGGAGCTCATTATATCATGAATAGTTCACATGAAGCAAAGAGGATACATAAGCTTTAGCTTTCACTTTTGGTTGTAATGCATATATTAATTCCTATTATGAATATGCATATATGTTCAGAATTAAGGCCCCCCATTGGTGGAGACTATAAAAGATGCATAAATATGTCACGTTATTATGAGCAAAATTTAATGTGCAAAATAACTTGTGTCTTGCCCCCAAAAGCCTGCCGTATATCAAATGGAATTGTACGGTGAAATAAAATGTAGAGGTCAGCGGTGTTTTGTCTATAGTAATGATTTTTTTGTTGCAGCACATCACGACTTGACTGCTCTGATGAACCATGGAAAGCCAAAATAAGCCACAAGTACAGCAAAGACGAGGTCCTGCTCTCCTCCTTCTTTTTCTTCTTTGGCTCATGTTATACCCCTATTTTGTGTTCAGTCTATAACCAATACTTTGTATTTTCTAATTTGGGTAATCTTTTATTGGTGTAGATCAAGAGAGAGATGGTGGAGGTGGTAGAGGTAGAGGTGGCAGAAGAGGAGGTGTGGGAGGAGGCCCAGGTGGAGATTACAGAAGAGGAAGACCAGGTGGAGAAGACAGAAGCAGAGGTGCAGGGGGAGGACCAGGTGGAGGTGACAGAAGAGGAGGTGCAGGTGGTGGACCAGGTGGAGGTGACAGAAGAGGAGGTGCAGGTGGTGGACCAGGTGGAGGTGACAGAAGAGGAGGTGCAAGGGGAGGACCAGGTGGAGGTGACAGAAGAGGTGGTGGCGGACAAGGGAATGAGAGAGGTAGAGGTGAGAGGAGAGGAGACTACAGAGAGAACCACAGGGTAGATGCATCAAGGGAAAGAGCTGGAGCAGAAGGTACTCAAAGAGGAGAAAGGAGTGGAGGATACTGTCAGAGAGGAAGAGGAGGCCAGGCAAGAGGGAGGAGTAGAGATGCTACACCTGAGGTACGAAAACTTGGGTACAAAACACTGGAGGAGCTACTGGAGAAAGATGCATCTGTGGTGGCCATTTCTCTCTCCTCTAGTGTGGGTCTGCAGACTTTGCTGATGGAAACAAACATGCGGCAGGACCTCGTACAGCTGCTCTGCCAGGTTCTCTGCAAAGCTTTTCAGTCTAGGCATGACCGCAGAATAGTGCTCCATTTAGCTCAGGTGGTGAAGGACTCTAGCTTCTTCCAAACTGTGCTTCCTCACTATGTGGCTGGAATGATGTCTGATCCTGTCCCTGCTCGGAGACAGCAGTATCCACAGCACCTGGACAACGTTATCAACCTTGTGTCTGGTGTGCTCAGCATGTTTCCATCCAGCTCTATGCGTTCCATCTCAATGTTGGTGGCTCTCTTGAAACCAGTGGTCAACCAGCTGCGAGCTTATGGCATAGACTTTCGATGCACAATTGATGAGGATCTGGAGAAGATCCAAGGCACGGTGGAACACCTCCAAGAGAAAGCAAGGGATGGGACTTTGAGATCAGACAACTATACTGTTCTCTTTGGCAATGAAGATACTCCCGAAGGGGAGGAAGACTTCAGGACCATGACCATCTACCCAACCCCTGAAGAATTCCGCCAGGACCAGAAACCTTTTCTGCGGGCTAACATTATGTCACAAAATTACCCCAGTGCCCATATCTACCTGGATACACATTTTAGGCTTCTGAGAGAAGACTTTGTGAGGCCATTACGTGAAGGTATTAGGGAATTACTCCAAAGCCAGCATGATGAGAGCCTCAGTGGTGTGCCAATAAAAAAGAGACGCTTTGATGATATCAGGGTCTACTTTGACACTCGATTGGTCATACCTCTCTGCACTCCTACAGGCACCGCCTACAAAGTGCAATTTGATCCACGGCCCCTTCAGGTCAGGCGATAATAAATCTGAGCGTACCCTTAACACATGCTAATTAATATTCATAAACAAAAGTAACAAACTAGGTTCATTCCAGTTTCATGTTATAAAAAGTTACAGTTGTATGTATGTTGTAAGAAGTTATAGAAGATAACAGGTTTGCTCTGTACTAATTCACAGTTTGTTCGTTGGGAGAATTCCAAGCGGCTGCTGTATGGGTCCCTAGTCTGCTTGTCTATGGACCATTTTGAAACGTTCCTCTTTGCAACGGTATCTAACCGTGACCCCAAAGAACTGAGAGAGGGCCAGGTGCAGTTGAGTTTCTCTAGAAACAGCCGAGCTCAACTGGCCACCATCCAGGCCTGTCATTCCTTCCTGATGGTTGAGACCACTGCTTACTTTGAGGCCTACCGCTATGTCCTGGAGGGGCTTCAGGAACAAGAGGAGGATGATCTCCCCTTTCAGAGGTATACAATGTATATTAGATGAATAAGTATTTACTTGGCCCATGACTTTTTGTTTATAAGGTAATTCTTCCTTATTCAAAATTACTGAAACACAGAATAACATTTTAGGTGCTTGAGCAATATCCTGTGCCCTGTAATAGTTGCTGTGGATTAAACAGTCCAAAGTATGAAAACAAACTATGATTCCTAAAGTTTCACAAGTATTTTACAATTATGTGACTTTGCCAACCAAGTGTATTGAATGATTATAGATAACTCACAGTAGTAGACACTAGCCAGAGAGATTGACTCTCTCAATAATGGTGCTTCCTATACTGTGTGACATCCCTTTAAATGATAGTGGAAATGATCCTTAATCAAAGAGTAGTCAGTAAGTTGAGATGAGAAGAAAACATTGCAGAATGCTACTCTCCAAAATGTACGCCTATGCTACTTCCACTCCGAAAGTAACATGTCTGTCAATTTTCTCTGTTGTATTTTAGATACATTGTAGAATGTAACACAGATGTCCATCCACCAGCATACCTTCTGCCGTTTGAGAAAACTTATGATCTGGCTTGCATAGCAGCAGAGGGTCATAAAGACAGTCTGAAACCATTTAACCCCCTCACCCCTACTGCCTGGCCGGCTGAAGAGCAACTGGGTCTTGATGACAGCCAGCTCCAAGCCCTTAAACTGGCCCTCACCAAGGAGCTGGCCATCATACAGGGTCCACCCGGGACAGGTAGAGAAATGGAGATTTTAATTAAATTCAGGTCAATAGATATCTAACCTTGTTCCTACTAGAGCTACTTTTTCCTGCAGTTTAACTTGAAGCAAGCATTCTTGATCTAGCTCCTTAAAACCTTCAGGTGTGTTTCAATATTAGAGCAAAATGTTTATTTGCATTGTAATTCAGTTCTGCACCAGGGGAAGCTATCAAAGAGCAGGACCGGGTATACTATTATGTAAATAAATTTTGCTATAGAAAATAACTTGTAAAATTAAACTTAAAAATGTAACAGATCTGGAGTCATTTGTGCTGATTGTAAAAAACACACAATGTCATGTTTTGTTCTTTGCAGGGAAGACATATGTGGGGCTAAAAATTGCTAAGGCTCTGTTAAATAACAGTATGGTGTGGTCAGCTAATTCTCCTATGCTGGTGGTCTGTTACACCAACCATGCTCTAGACCAGTTTCTAGAAGGTAATATATGGCTAATGCACTTCTTATTTGATTTTTTTTGTTGTTGCAATTTTGTAATTATAATTTCCATATTTGTATAAGTTTGTATATTTTTAGATATTGCAGAATTATGCATTGGAAGCCATTATATCATTGTTTTATTCAATAAAATAACATATTGATCCATGCATACTCTGTTGTTCGAGTTGTTGGAAAATTTAAGGCTATTTGTATGTCACACATTTAATCATTCTTTCATGCTGAAGATCGGGAAATTCTGGTTTTAAATACAGTATATAGGATCCTGCAAGTTTTGCAATAAAGCAGTCATGTTGTGTTTCTCTCAGGTATCCACAGTTTCTTGCAGAAGGGCATTGTGAGGGTTGGTGGCCGCAGTAACAGTGAGATCCTGAAGCGTTTCTCTTTGAGGGAGCTGACCAGGATGTCAAACTTCCGCAGAGATCTGCCAGCACATCTTAAGAAGGCTTTTTTTGAGGTGTTACATTAAGTTTTTCATGTTAAGCGTTTTAGAATGTCTCTTTTGGTTTTGAACTGAGAAAGTACATATGGTATTTATAAAATACACAGAAATTTCATATTTTTCAATTTAGAAGTTGAAACTTATAATAATAATAATAATAAAAAATTGTTCTCAGTAGTAGAGTCCATTTTAGAATTTCAAATTTCTCCCATAGTTGAAATTCTCAAAGTTGACTTTTATAGGTTTCCATTTCTGACTCAACATGTGAGTATGTTTAAATGAATCAGTCTTTAAGGTTAATTATATATAAAGTCCTGATGATATTTCACAGATCCAGAGGGAGATGCAGGATGCACAGACCCTTATAAAGAAACAGACAGGTTACCTAGAGTGCAGTCTGCGTGGAGTCATTAATGAGCACTTCCTGCAAAAGTACATGTCTGATGAGCACTGGCATACTCTGAATCTGCAGGTCAGTCTAATCTGCTCTTTTGAGTTAAAGAAATGTGTATGTGTCAATTAGGTACAGTTCTTTGTTGCTGTTGCTATTATTATTATTATTATTATTATTATTATTATTATTATTTTATTATTAAGTATAATAATAATAATTTTCTTTTAATATTAATATTTTATTTTTATAATATTGTTTTCATTAGTGTTCTTTCTTTTTCTTCTTCTTCTTCTTCTTCTTCTTCTTCTTCTTCTTCTTCTTCTTCTGCCGCTCTTGAGCCTATGACAGCCCATAGAACTGCTTGTGGGAAAGTTATGAAATTTGGCACACAGATAGAGGACAGCCTCAACATTAACAAGAGCAATTTTGGATTCTCTGTCTCAAACCTTCTAGTGCCACCAGCAGCTCAAATTTGCACTCACGTTTATGTCAATATCATTTGAAACTTTTTTCACTTGATTCCTTGGCTGAGTCGAATGGACCCTGTGGTTTTAATTTCTGCCCAGCTACATTTTAGTTTTTAAAAACCTACTTTTTCGAACTCCTGCTAGACCATTCATCTGATTTTCACAAAATTTGAAAGCGATAAGTGTCAGACGATATTGGCAAAAAGTTATCAAAAGCTTTATGATAGACCAAACCAGTCTTGAAAAACACCAAACGAATCCGATTGCAAGCACTCCAAAATGGACGTGAGGCTATATCTCTGAAATGCTTTAGCGTATTCATACCAAGCTTAGTATATGTCATAGCCATCATGACTTGAGGGTACCTGTACAGTTTCATAACAGCGCCACCTAGTGGTCATGAAGCTGGTCTCTACAGATTCAGTGGGGCATAAGTCCGTTGATATTAAATTTTCACTGTTACAAAAATTGGTAGGTGTCATCTGGACCATGACCCAAAAGTACTCAAAAAGTTTCAGGACAGTGCCATCTTGTGGTCAACAATTATAATGTGATAAAAAATGCGAATAGCTTTTGAATATTTTTGCACATTGTCATGAGATTGGTCTTGAGAGATTCCATGGGTCATGCAGAGAACAATGATTACCAATTATGCCATGGTAGGCTAAAATTCCTGTCCACCATTTTGAATTTTCTGAAAAATCCACTTTTTTGAACTCGTCCTAAATTGTTCATCCAATTTCGATGAAATTCGTAAGAGATCATCTTCAGACCGTGCCGGCAAAAATGATCAAAATCTATTTGATAAACCAAACCGTTCTCAGTAATGTGCAGATGAATTTGATGGCGATCACGCCGAAACAGATGTGAGGCTATATCTCTGCAGTGCATTAACGTATTCAGACCAAACTTAGTACCTGTCATTGGCGTCATGACTTGAGGGTACCTGCATTGCATTGTTCACAAGATATGAAAAAGCACAATTTTGCTAATAACTTCTGAACAGTTTGTCATAAAATCATGACTGTGCTAAAATCATGCTTGCTTATCTACTTACTTTGTGTCTGTAATGCTTGGCCCCGTAATTGCGGCTTGCAGCTATATTTATAATAATAATAATAATAATAATAATAATGATAATAATTATTATTATTATTATTATTATTAGTAGTAGTAGTAGTAGTAGTATTAGCATTGTGTTGTTAATGGTTTTGTATGTGTGTTAGGCTGAGATGCTGGGTGGATTTGCAAATGTAGGAAAGAAGCAATCTATGATCATGGAATGGCTTTGCCTTGGGGTGTTTCAGCAACAAACTGTCCAAGTTGAAGCAGGTAAAAGTTTCATTTTATCAGCTGTTTTTTTTCTCATGATCCTTCATGCTCACACTGCAGATGTACAGTGCCCTCCACTAGTATTGGCACCCTTTGTAAATATGAGCAAAGAAGGCTGTGAAAAATTGTCCTTATTGTTTAACCTTTTGATCTTTTGTTTAAATAATTCACAACAATACTCTGCTCTCAGAACAAAAGATCAAAAGTTTAAACAATAAGGACAATTTTTCACAGCCTTCTTTGCTCATATTTACAAAGGGTGCCAATATTAGTGGAGTACACTGTAGGTTTTTTTTTAAAGCATCACTATATGGTAATCTCTGATGACAGGAATCACCAAAATATATTTATTATTCCTGTTGCATTTATCTGCCTGCTCTTGTTGGGTTAAAACTGGAGAAAAAAAAATTGTAAACTGAGCAAAGTATATCTTTTAAAAACAATTAAATAATTATTATAGCGCCAGCAATTGTAATAAAAGCTACTGATTAATTATTATAAATTTGTGACAATATGTTTATACAAATTTTAAAGTAGTATTCGTGAGTATGTGAGATATTGTTATACATGTCAGTTACATTTCTCACAATTGTAACACTGAACAATAAACTATAATCAGTTATGCTGAAGTTATTAGTTGACATGGATCAATAACCACTGAATAAGAGACTATTCAAAGTGAAACCAAGTTTCCTTGCTATCACTGATCATGTTTTAAACACCACTAATAATTCATAATGTATAATAAAAATTGCTATAAAACATAATCCAAATTCATAAATACTTATAACCTTGTGCATAATATCTGCATGATATGAACATGTTCATAATTCATTATATGCTTGGCCTTCATAAAAATTTTACCAAAAATAATTTTTCCTTTATCCTTTCAATCTTTTAGAAGGAGATTTTCTTGTTTATGCTCTTTCCAATTTTTGTTTTCTTACTAACCACCTCTCTGTCCCCAGAAGCGAATGATGAGGTGGAAGCAGTAGAGGATGAGCAGCTGTTGGAAGTGGATGAAGAGGCAGCTCTGATTGAGGCTGAAAGAATCCTGGAGGATTCAGACCCTAGGGGGCGAGATAACCGTGAACGCAAGAGGGAGGAGGAGACCATAGTGGAACTAGCTGAGATCATGCTGGCCATGAACCTAAATCAGGCTGACGAACAACCTTCACAGGCACAAGCACAAGCACAGGGACAGAGACAAGTT